>NC_053389.1:127583568-127860781 GCF_905171765.1 Bufo bufo
CCTTCTCCAGTGTGTTGCACAGGTGAGTAATTAGGGTGTGGCTGTGTAATTAGGAGAAGTTAAATAGCCAGTCTTGAGGGCAGCTAAGTCCTTTGAGTCCAGAGGGGGAAAAAAGCACTCTGGTTTGAAGTTGTTTAGGAGCAGCACCTATACAAGCAATTAACACGAGTTTGTGAGAGTACACGTGTTTGATTTCCAGTGTGTGTTTGTATTAAGTGTGTGACTTAACATTAAAGCGGTTGTCCCGCAAAAAATATTCTACATTTTTAAAATTAGTTATTCAATAAAATGTTTCTGTATAGTGCCACTTAAAGGGGTTCTGCAGTTTTTTTAAACTGATGATCTATCCTCTGTTTAGATCATCAGCATCTGATCGGCGGGGGTCTGACACCCGGGACCCCTGCCGATCAGCTGTTTGAGAAGTAGCGCCGCGGCCTTCTCGCAGTTTACCGCAGGCCCAGTGACGTCACGACTAGTATCAATGGCCTGGGTGGGGCTAAGCTCTATTCACTGATTGGCAGGGGTCTCGGGTGTCGGACCCCCGCCGATCAGATGCTGATGATCTATCCAGAGGATAGATCATCAGTTTAAAAAAACTGCAAAACCCCTTTAATTTCTTATTTCTTTGACCGTCTTATTAGGAAGGCTGCACATGCTCAGTTTCATCTTTTAACTGCCTCCTGAGCTATGATAGCGAGAGCTGAGACACGCCTCCTGAGCTGCAGCAGAAAAAACACTTCCCTTGAGCTACCAGCTTGATGTAAATCAGAGCAATGAATGGGGAGATCTCTGGATCCATGTGAGGTACAGTGCTGGTTCTAGCTTTGTTAAAAAGAGATTGTCATGTACTATATGATGTATGTTGCCATTATTCATGAAATAACCCCTTTAAGTGACTTGAGATTCAGGGACTTTAGGAGCGGACTATAGTAAGTCAGTTGCTTATCACTGCACTGTTGTATTGTATTTTTTCTTTCTATTTTCTTGCGTAATCCCCATCAGTATGTGTTCCATTATTGACAGCGAAGTCCAGTACACATCTTTTCAAATGTATGCAGTTCTGGAACAGCCATTTGAGGGTGGATATCTTCGTTCAAAATGTGAGCAAATTACTTGTTTGGAATTGCACATCGTGTATCTAAACGAGTGAGTTTCGACGCTGAGAAGAGTTGGCAATTTGGAATAGAGTTTGAGCAGATACTCTGAGGTAGTTGTGGGAGAGGGTGGTAGCATGTAGGCTCAGGAAAGTGAGGTAGGTAGCTGGATAACAGTTATAAAGCAGGGTAGAGGGAAGAGTTCCAGATAGGCTAGCCCTGATCTAACACACCCCATCAAGTTTGCAAGGTTGGCAGATAAGGGGGATGTTAGTTCAGGGAGAGCACTGCTGCAGCAAGACACTTCCTCTGCCAGTCAGGGGAATGTCATCTCAGGTGCTGGTAGGGTTAGACTAAATTATTAGGGTTACAGATAGGGCGATATTACACAACAGGGTCTACAGTTAGACGGATCTAACGTGACCGGAATACTCAACAATTCAATTCAACAACAACCAAGGGAGTATATATAATTCCTTGAATATAAAATATATTTATTGAAATTCATTTAAAAAGTGTACATGACACTACTACAAACAATATATATAGTGAGAGTTTCCAAAATTTGCCGCATCCATAACGCCCAATTAGAATTGCAATGAGACTACAAACAATCATGAATTAATACCAAGTGGACATACTATGTGCGTGACTATATAAAACTGCTGGATAAACAATCCTAGCTACATTCAACCGCACCGATGTCCGTATATTGATCTAATTAAAGTAAAGTGACTAATGCATATGAATGATCTGAAGTTTGTCTATACCTGTGTGGTGGCGATATGGATGAGGGTGCCACTCCTCGATGCGCGTTTCGTCGTCTTAGATATATATTTTATATTCAAGGAATTATATATACTCTCTTAGATAGGGCGATATGTCACAAAGATCGGGATCGTCGAACGGTGTGTTGTCTTCCTGACGCTCAAGTTTGACATATCGTAGATCGGGTTGACAGATTACTGGGAGGGGCTGGCGAAGATCAAGTAGTCATGACAAAGTTAGAGGTAGGTGGAGCATCCTTAAAAATGTTTTTAGGGATTTAGGTCACAAACTTAGGGCAAGGACCTTAAAGGTAGTGTTTTCCTGAATACTACCTATATCACGAGCCACACAAGAAAGGCAGCGGAGATTAGGGAGGTTAACAAATGACTCAAGAACTGGTGTAGGAAGGAGAGGTTTAGGTTCCAGGAGAGTTGGCCGACTTCTCTGTCAGCTACATGCTCTATCGTATTGATGGGCTGCACCTAAATGGGGAAGGTGCAGTTGTTTTGGGGATGAAGATGGCTAGAAGGTTGGAGGAGGGTTTAAACTAGGGATGGGGGGGATAATTACATTATAGGAGGGGAAGATAGTGCAGATAGAGACCTGGGGAGAGGAATGGAACTGGGGGCAGAACGGAAGGAGGGACTAGAACAGTTCATAAGGAAAGATGTAGGGTAAAAGTATACAAAAACCTTTCAATTGTATGTACACTAATGTCATAAGCCTGACTAATAAAACTGGAGAACTGAAATTAGTGATGTGTGAGGAAGACTATGAAATAGTGGGAATAACAGACATGGCTGGATGATAGCTATGACTGGGCAGTTAACGTACAGGGTTACAGTAAAAAAAGGATCATCAAAATCGGAGAGGGGGAGGGGTTTGCCTTTATGTAAAGTCCTGTCTAAAGCCCACACCCTGAGAAGATATAAGTGAGGGACGTGAACATGTGGAGTCACTGTGGGTAGAAAAACATGGAGGCAAAAACAATAATAAAATACTAATAGGAGTTTATTATAAGCCACCTAATATACCAGAGTCCACAGAAAATCTACAACTAAATGAGATAGATGAGGCGGCAAATCATGAGGTGGTTATTATGGGGGACTTCAACTACCCAGACAGAGAAACTGAAACCTGTAGATCTAATAAAGGAAAACGGTTCTTGGCAATAACCAAAGACATTTACCTTTCCCAACTGGTTCAGGACCTGACTAGAGAGACGGCCATACTGGACTTAGTACCAACCAATAGACCTGACAGAACAACAGATGGGCAGGTTGGGGGGCGCCTTGGAAATAGTGACTATAAAATAATATCATCCTAAACTCTAATTGTGAGAGGTACATACCTTATGGGAATAAAAGGGTAAGGAACAAGAAAATAACAATGTGGATAAATGGAATTGTAAAGAAAAAATTAAATGACAAAAAGAAAGCATTTAAATCACTAAAACAGGAGTGTAGTGAGAAAACATTGAAAAACTATAAAGAAAAAAATAGAATATGTAAAAGACAAATAAAAGCAGCCCAACGTAATGACATAGTTGCGCTACGTTGCGCCTCCCTCCTCCCGCTCCACCTTCCACGCCATTCAAACTATGATCTGCCCCGGCTTATCTGTGGATATTGCCGCCTCTGAGCCCTGAACCTCTTCATCATCTTGCCTGCTTCCCTGCTGTGGCTGCTTGCTCCCGTATGGCGTTTGTGGACGGTCCCTTGTTCTGCTGCACGCTTGCTCCTCTTCACAGCCTGCCTGAATCTCATTATAGATCTGTGCCATGGCTACCTGCTTCCATCAAGCACTCGTGGATGGTTTTTGCTTCCTCTGGTCTCCGTCTGCTTTTCCCCGTCTCTCCGCTCCTAGACCCTCCACTCCTGTGCTCCTTGCCTTCAGATGACTTGAGACTGAGATTTGGTGAGATGTCACATTGCGTCCTTTTTGGTTCGTATGTCTGATCCATCCCTCTTTCTGTCTCCTGTGCATACCCTTCGTCCTCCTGTGTTTCACTTGTTACATCAAAAGATTTGTTCTATCTGCTGAACCAACTATTAGATGACTACTAGCCACATATTGGAAAAATTACTCTGAACAGTTTTTGTCCCGTTTAGTTTTTCTTTTTTTTTTCTCTCTTTTTAATTTTTGACTAGAGTGTCTCTACCATTTTCCAGGTAATTAATATAAGAAGGAAAAAGGAGGGAAGGAAGGGAAGAGAATAAAATAAAGAGGAGGTAAGAAGGGTAAAAAAAAGGGAGAAGGAAGGAAAAAAGAAGGGGAAAATTGAATTAAAAAAAGGGAAAACAAAAAAAAAAAAAAGGAGAAAAAAAGGCCCCTAAGCAAAAAAGATGTTCTGCTGAGCATACATCTGCCAAAATTGGTCAGAAACTGACAGAAACTGCAAAACTTGAACAATTTTTTAAATCCCCAAAGGTTGTAATTACAAGAGCGGGACAAAAAGGGCTGCACGATTCAGACAGAAAAAAAGGGTGACTCTTGAATGGAAGAAGTACTGGATCATGATATTCAGGAGGTTGGGGCGGAAAGAGATAATCTAAATGCCTTTTCCAAAGATGAAATCTTACCACTTAATGAAATCCTAAGTGTGGTAAAAAAAATTTGAGAGGTAATAAAAGATATTTCAACTCAACTTGGGGTGATCCAGACCGATGTGCTTCTTATAAGAAATGATGTCTCTAAAATACGGGACAGAGTAACTACCATAGAAAAAACTGTAGAGGTCCTGGAGAAGGATGTTAAAAGCCTTAAAACTGAAATCCCCACACTGAGATCTGAGGCTAATATTTTAAGAAAAAAGATGGTGGATCTTGTAGTAGATTGGCTTGATCAGAATAATATTTAATCTTTGCTTTTTTCACTGTGGCAGGGGGGGGGGGTGGAATGAGGAGAGGTGTTCTTAGTTGAGAGATCTGTCCTAACAAGGTGGCGGATCAGGAGGTTTTCCCCTTTCTTTTTTTTTTTTTTTTGATTGATGTCAGTTGGAATTCTGACCTGGAATGTCCGGAGTGTTGGCAATAAATTAAAAAGACAGCCAATTTGTGATCAGGTTAAGCGACACCTTCCAGCAATTGTCAGTTTTCCTGGAGACTCATTTTTCTGATGGGGAAAACCCTTGCCTTGGTGGGGGATGGGCCGCCCCAACTTATCATTCCACTTTTACTAGCCATTCAAGAGGAGTAACAGTATTAATTTATAAATGGATTGATTTTGTCTGCCGGGTCTCCTCCATCAATAAGCAAGGGAGGTTTGTGTTTCTCTATGGAAATCTATCTGGGACATTATGTATTTTGGCTTTTATTTATATCCCCCCCTTTCTCTCTTCATTTACTTAATTATCTATTAACTTTTATAGATCGATGTCCTGAATGCCTTGTTCTTGAATATAATTGTGTCATCGATCCAGAAAAAGATAAGGTCTCTACAAAGAGAGATATGTATGTCCCGCGTCAAGGGTCCTCTTTGTCCCGGTTCTGTCAGGAATCCGGATTTGTGGATATATAGGGATACTTAGGGAAAGGGAAACGAGTATATTCCTGTGTTAGTAGATCTGGGAATTCGATGTCTATGATAGACTTAGCCCTGATAAATAAAAAACATATTAAACTTATGAAATATGAGGCTAGGTCCCTTTCTGATCATCTACCGCTTTTTATTGAGTTATGTATGGTGGAAGATAAATATAGGGATAGGCCCCTATTTAGATTAAATCCTCATTGAATATCTGTAATGGACAACCATAATTTAATTAAAAAGTAGATAGAATTCTTTTAGGATAGTAATTATAATTCAGCAAGGATCCACCGGGTATGGGAAACATTTAAGGCCTTTATGAAAGGTGTGTTTATTAGTAATATTTCTAACCTAAGAAAAGGCTATGCTAAGAAAGAGAGCGACTTGCAAGAAGCTGCAGCTGTTGCTATAGATGAGTTTTCCAGTAAGAACACAGAACAAGCTAGGGAAACTACACAGACGATAAGTAAAGCGTACTCTGACTTTCTTCTTGACAATCACAGCAAAACTTTTTTTTGCGGGACAAAAATATTTTTCCGAATCATGCCACCCAGGAAAAATGTTGGCTAGGGTTATCTCTAGAGATAAGCGACTTTTTCGGTTTGCCAAATTTTTCTCAAAAAATTTGTTTTGATCCTAATATATTTGCGTCGAATTACATAAAAAACCTATATTTCCTGGCTGCTGAGAGCCTTTATAGTGGTATAGTACACTGTGGCTTGTAGTTACACGCATAGAGAGTCTGCTTTGGTAGTGAAATAATACTGTAAGTCCGTACGAAATGCAGATGACAGGCGTTGCTCTTAGAATCACTGCACACTTCACTTATTAGTGCAGTCATAGGGGCAAAACTGACCAAATAACTCAAGTATAACATTAGCCTTACAGGTTGACGTTAGCTTCAAGAAGAAGCGCACTCATTTTACACCGTCACCAGCTGATTTCACATAGATGTCTACAGAACCTGTTCTAATAAACGAGTATACAAGTAGAGCTCAACCCGACAGAGTAGAGAGGGTGTCAGCAGTAGAGATGTCGCGAACATAAAATTTTCCGTTCGCAACGGCGAACGCGGATTTACGCAAATGTTCGCAAACGGGCGAACCGGGCGAACAGCCATAGACTTCAATAGGCAGGTGAATTTTAAAACCCACAGGGACTCTTTCTGGCCACAATAGTGATGGAAAAGTTGTTTCAAGGGGACTAACACCTGGACTGTGGCATGCCGGAGGGGGATCCATGGCAAAACTCCCATGGAAAATTACGTAGTTGACGCAGAGTCGGGTTTTAATCCATAAAGGGCATAAATCACCTAACATTCCTAAATTGTTTGGAATAACGTGCTTTAAAACATCCAGTGTGTGTATACTATCAGGTATGATGTTGTATCGATCAGGTAGTGTAAGGGTTACGCCAGCTTTACAGTGACACACCAAACTCCCCGTTTAACGCACCGCAAACAACCGAAAGAGTGGTCGTCAATAGTTGACACACTCATGACATAAATTTTATTCCTCTATGCGTCAATATTGGTGTAGTGATGACTGTGCTCGTGCGCACGTTCAGGAGATTGCAGGCGATGGCGGTTTTTCAAAGCCTATGGTCGTGCTGAGGTAGTTCAGTGACAGTTACGTGACCCAGAAAACAATGATTCTGCAGTGTGGGCCCATTGTTGGCCTAGTAGGCTTTAATGATCACCTTAGATCAGTGGTGGCGAACCTATGGCACTGGTGCCAGAGGCGGCACTCAGAGCTCTGTCTGTGAGCACCCGCACCCTGGAAAAAGTCTAAGGCATACCAATATGCCTTAGACTTTGCCCGCCATTCATCAGCGCAGGGCGCACTATGTACAGCACAAGCAGCGCACTAAATGTAGGCAGGTTATTATAGCCAAATGATAAAGTACATAAAAGATGTACTATATTGGACTGTAGTATTCAGGATAAATTGCTGTGTTGGCACTTTGCGATAAATAAGTGGGTTTTTGGTTGAAGATTGGCACTCGGTCTCTAAAAGATTCTTTCTACGAAAATTTATCCAGCCGATTGCTTTTGATCTGTTCACAATGAAGCAGCAACCTTATCATCTGGGGTGTGCCAACATTGCCAACACACTCATAGAGGTGATCGCTTCATTGTGATACGCAAGCCCCTTCACCACAACAAGGTAACGATCACGAAGGGGAATTGACACATGTATGTGCCTTTTTTTTTGTTTTTGCAGCCACAGTGCAGCACCAGAGGGCCGAAAAATTAGGCATGTACACATGCCTGAAAAATTAGGTATTGTTGCAGCCGCTGATGTTTTGATGTTTTCCAGGCAGAAAGTGCACTAAAACATTGCGGCTTGAACCCTAGTTGGTGGCGGAGAAGTCACGAATAGTGATGTCCCGAACTATTCGCCGGCGAACATGGTTTGTTGGCGTTCTCCACGGCGGGCGAACATATGCGATGTTCGGTCCGCCCCCTATTCGTCATCATTGAGTAAACTTTGACCCTGTACCTCACAGTCAGCAGACACATTCCAGCCAATCAGCAGCAGACCCTCCCTCCCAGACCCTCCCACCTCCTGGACAGCATCCATTTTAGATTCATTCGGAAGCTGCAGTCTTAGTGAGAGGAGGGACAGTGCTGCTGCTGCTGATTTAATAGGAAAAGCGTTAGCTAGGGCAGTGTTCTGTGTCCACAGACTCATCTGCTGTAAGGACAGCGTCCTGACAGCACCCCAATAAGCCCTTTTTAGGGCTGGTACATCAGTCTGCTTTTTTTATTTTATATATATATATATATATATATATATATATATATATTGCAGTTGCCTGCCCGTGTGTGAGAGGCTGCAGGCCCACAGACTGTACTGTGTGCACACAATTCATACAGGGTGTCACAATACCTTGCAGATAAAACTAAAGTCAATTTATTTTTTCTCTGTGATATAATCGCATGTTGCAAGCCAGTGAGTGTCTGGCCCACAGACTTTACGGTGGCCACTGGCCAGGCCAACACTCATACCATTACAGGGTGTCACAATACCTTGCAGATAAAACTAAAGTCAATTTATTTTTTCTCTGTGATATAATCGCAGTTGCAAGCCAGTGAGTGTCTGGCTCACACAGACTGTACTGTGGCCACTGGCCAGGCCACCACTCATACCGTTACAGGGTGTCACAATATCTTGCAGATAAAACTAAAATCAATTAATTTTTTCTCTGTAATAAATATAATCGCAGTTGCAAGCCAGTGAGTGTCTGGCCCACAGACTGTACTGTGGCCACTGGCCAGGCCACCACTCATACCGTTACAGGGTGTCACAATACCTTGCAGATAAAACTAAAGTCAATTTATTTTTTCTCTGTAATAAATATAATCGCAGTTGCAAGCCCGTGAGTGTCTGGCCACACAGACTGTAATGTGGCCACTGGCCAGGCCACCACTCATACCGTTACAGGGTGTCACAATACTTTGCAGATAAAACTAAAGTCAATTTATTTTTTCTCTGTGATATAATCGCAGTTGCAAGCCAGTGAGTGTCTGGACCACAGACTGTACTGTGGCCACTGGCCAGGCCACCACTCATACCGTTACAGGGTGTCACAATACCTTGCAGATAAAACTAAAGTCAATTTAGTTTTTTCTCTGTAATAAATACAATTGCTGTTGCAAGCCAGTTAGTGTCTGGCCCACACAGACTGTACTGTGGCCACTGGCCAGGCCACCACTTATAGCGTTACAGGGTGTCACAATACCTTGCAGATAAAACTAAAGTAAATTTATTTTTTCTCTGTAATAAATATAATCACAGTTGCAAGCCAGTGAGTGTCTGGCCCACAGACTGTAATGTGGCCACTGGCCAGGCCACCACTCATACCGTTACAGGGTGTCACAATACCTTGCAGATAAAACTAAAGTCAATTTATTATTTCTCTGTAATAAATATAATCGCAGTTGCAAGCCAGTGAGTGTCTGGCCCACAGACTTTACGGTGGCCACTGGCCAGGCCAACACTCATACCGTTACCGGGTGTCACAATACCTTGCAGATAAAACTAAAGTCAATTTATTATTTCTCTGTAATAAATATAATCGCAGTTGCAAGCCAGTGAGTGTCTGGCCCACACAGACTGTACTGTGGCCACTGGCCAGGCCACCACTCATACCGTTACAGGGTGTCACAATACTTTGCAGATAAAATTAAAGTCAATTTATTTTTTGTCTGTGATATAATCGCAGTTGCAAGCCAGTAAGTGTCTGGCCCCCAGACTGTACTGTGGCCACTGGCCAGGCCACCACTCATACCGTTACAGGGTGTCACAATACCTTGCAGATAAAACTAAAGTCAATTTTTTTCCCCTCTGTAATAAATATAATCGCTGTTGCAAGCCCGTGAGTGTCTGGCCCACACAGACTGTACTGTGGCCACTGGCCAGGCCACCACTCATACCGTTACAGGGTGTCACAATACCTTGCAGATAAAACTAAAGTCAATTTATTATTTCTCTGTAATAAATATAATCGCAGTTGCAAGCCAGTGTCTGTCAGGTCCACACAGACTGTACTGTGCCCACTGCCCACTACTTATATAGGGTGGCACAGTACCTTGCACGCATAGTACCACTTATCTAAAAAAAAATGACAGGCAGAGGCAGGCCACCCCGCAGGGGCCGTTGTGGTCGTGGTGCTGTGATTTCCACTGGCCCTGGAATAATGCCCAGTGTTCAGAGGCCACGTAGCCTGAACCCAAAAAATTCTGAGGACATAGTTGACTGGCTTACACAGGACACCCAATATTCAACAGCTTCCGCTAAGAACCTTGACGCACCATCCTCCTCCAGCTCAGCTTCGGTCACCTGCTCTCAAGTTACCACTCTCCCGCCGGCCGCCACCGCCACCACAGCCGCTTCACTTGATCCGTCAGAGGAGTTATTTACACATCAGTTGGATGACATTAGTGATGCGCAACCATTATTGCCAGAGGATGTAGATAACAGGGATATGTCTCAGTCAGGCAGGATTACACACATGGACGTACAGTGTGATGATGATGATGATGATGTTGTACCCGCTGCTGCTTCCTTTGCTTAGGTGTCATATACAAGTGAAGTGGTTGATGATGACGATGTGTCCGTGGATGCCACGTGGGTGCCTGCTCGAAGAGAAGAAGAAGAAGGGGAAGGTTTAGAAGGGGAGACAGAGAGAAGGAGGAGACGAGTTGGAAGCAGGGGGAGGTCATCACAAGGCGCTAGTGGCACAGTCAGACAGCATGTATCGGCACACGGGGTCAGCCAGACAGCACGCCAATCAACGCATGCTGTTGCCACCACCAGAATGCCGTCATTGCAAAGCTCAGTAGTGTGGCATTTTTTTTGTATGTCTGCCTCTGATAACAGCAATGCCATTTGCAACCTGTGCCAAAAGAAACTGAGTCGTGGGAAGTCCAACACCCACCTCGGTACAACTGCTTTGCGAAGGCACATGATCTCACATCACAAACAGCAATTGGATCAACAAATGAGTACAAGCAGCACACAAACTCAAAGCCATCATCCTCCTCCTGGTCCAGCATCTTCAGCCACGTCAACCACTGCTGTCATCCTTGCCCCCTCTCAACCACCCGCCACTTCGCCTCTCACCTTCAGCAGTTCCATCTCAGCTGCCCACAGTCAGGTGTCTGTCAAGGAAATGTTTGAGCGTAAGAAGCCAATGACACAGAGTCACCCCCTTGGCCGGCGTCTGACAGCTGGCTTGACAGAACTCTTAGCCCGCCAGCTTTTACCATACCAGCTGGTGGAGTCTGAGGCCTTAAAAAAAAATTCGCTATTGGGACACCACAGTGGAAGGTACCCGGTCGAATAAAAAAAAACAAAAAAGGCAATCCCAAACCTCTACTCTGTTATTGAAAAGGAAGTCATGGCATGTTTGGCATACAGTGTTGGGGCAAGTGTCCATCTGACCACTGATACCTGGTCTGCAAAGCACGGTCAGGGCAGGTATATCACGTACACTGCGCATTGGGTCAACCTGCTGACGGCTGACAAGCATGGAATGCGTGGCTCTGCAGCGGAGTTGGTGAAACCGCCACGACTTGCAGGCAGGTCTACTGCCACCTTCTCTACTCCTCCTACTCCATCCTCTTCGATAACCTCCTCGGCTGAGTCCTCTTCTGCTGCGGCGTCTGGCTGCACATCAACTGAATCCCCCCAGCTCCCCAGGGGCTATTCCACATCCCGGACACGACAGTGTCACGCTCTCTTGGGGTTGACTTGCCTGAAAGCAGAGAGCCACACTGGACCAGCACTCCTGTCCGCCCTTCACGCATAGGTGGATCAGTGGCTGACCTCGCACCAACTGGAGATTGGCAAAGTGGTGTGTGACATTGGAAGCAATTTGTTGGCGGCATTGAATTTGGGCAAGTTGTCACATGTGCCGTGCATGGCACATGTGTTGAATTTCCTCGTACAACGCTTTGTGTCTAAGTACCCAGGCTTACAGGACGTCCTCAAGCAGGCCAGGAAGGTGTGTGGCCATTTAAGGCGTTCCTACACGGCCATGGCGCACTTTTCCGATATCCAGCGGCGAAACAACATGCCAGTGAGGCGCTTGATTTGCGACAGCCCGACACGTTGGAATTCAACACTCCTAATGTTCGACCGCCTGCTCCAACAAGAAAAAGCCGTCAACGAGTATTTGTATGACTGGGGTGCTAGGACAGCCTCTGCGGAGCTGGGAATTTTTTTGCCACGTTACTGGACGCTCATGCGCAATGCCTGTAGGCTCATGCGTCCTTTTGAGGAGGTGACAAACCTAGTTAGTCGCACAGAAGGCACCATCAGCGACCTCATCCCATTTTTTTTCTTCCTGGAGCGTGCCCTGCGAAGAGTGCTGGATCAGGCTGTAGATGAGCGTGAAGAGGAAGAGTTGTGGTCACCATCATCACCAGAAACAGCCTTGTCATCATCGCTTGCCGGACCTGCGGCAACGCTGGAAGAGGAGTATGAGGAAAAGGAGTCAGAGGAGGAATGTGGCTTTGAGGAGGAGGAAGTCCAACCACAGCAGGCATCCCAGGGTGCTCGTTGTTGTCACCTATCTGGGACATGTGGTGTTGTACGTGGCTGGGGGGAAGAACAGACCGTCAATGACATCAGTGAGGACGAGGAACCGGAAATGAGTAGCTCGGCATCCAACCTTGTGCAAATGGGGTCTTTCATGCTGTCATGTCTGTTGAGGGACCCTCGTATAAAAAGGATGAAGGAGAACCACCTGTACTGGGTGGCCACGCTACTAGACCCCCGGTATAAGCAGAAAGTGGTGGAAATGTTACCAAATTACCGAAAGTCGGAAAGGATGCAGCAGTTCAAAACCAAACAAAAAAATATGCTTTACACAGCTTATAAGGGGGATGTCACAGCACAACGGGAATCTAACTGGGGAATAAGTGAAAGTAATCCTCCTCCTATCACGACCACGACAGCAAGGACAGGACGCTTTACAAATTTGTTGTTGATGGAGGACATGCAGAGCTTTTTCAGTCCTACACATCGCCACAGCCCTTCGGGATCCAGCCTTAGAGAACGACTCGACTGACAGGTAGCAGACTACCTCGCCTTAACTGCAGATATCGACTCTCTGATGAGCGATGAACCCCTTGACTACTGGGTGTGCAGGCTTGACCTGTGGCCTGAGCTATCCCAGTTTGCGATAGAACTTCTGGCCTGCCCCGCTTCAAGTGTCCTGTCAGAAAGGACCTTCAGTGCAGAAGGAGGCATTGTCACTGACAAGAGAAGTCGCCTCGGTCAAAAAAGTGTTGATTACCTCACCTTCATTAAGATGAATGAGGCATGGATCCCGAAGGGACTGACAGTGGGGGATACATTTAACTAACAAAAGGCCTGATGACATGCCTTGGCCTCAAAAAGGTCCCAACGCTGCTGTATTTAATGTCTGCATACCGGATGACTTTCGTGAATTCTCCGCCACCAACTAGGGTTTAAGCCGCAATGTTTTAGTCACCTTTCTGCCTGGAAAACATCAATTTTTCCGGCCGCTGCTACAACAGTGGCTGCAACGATACCATTATTTTTCAGCCATGTGTACATGAATAATTTTTCTGTCCTCTGGTGCTGCTCTGTGGCTGCAAAAACAAAACAAAACAAAAAAAGGCACATACAAGTTTCAATTCCCCTTCGTGATCGTTACCTTGTTGTGGTGAAGGGACTTGCGTATCACAATGAAGCGATCATCACTTCTATGAGTGTGTTGGCAATGTTGCCACAACCCAGATGATAAGGCAGTTGCTTCATTATGATCAGACCAAAAGCGATCGGCTGGATAATTTTTCATCGAAAAAACATTAATTTTCTTTCTTTTTTTTTTTTTAAGTTGTATGGGTTTTTAATACATAAAATAAAAAAAATCATAATAAAGTCTCTTAATAGTTTATTAGAAATAATGCAGACAATTTAAAAAATCCCCATCAATTTCAATACAAAGCAAGTACAGAGCTCAGAACTAAATTATTTCAGGATGTCGTAATGGTTCGTTAATTCGACAATGGTTAATCAATTCGACACACGTCCCTGGATAGGTGACGTAACAGGGATTAAACTGATAGGAATAGTACTAGTTAAGACACCACTCATATAGGGTGTCACAGCACATTGCTTCGTGCACGCGCAGTGCCCCAACTTGGGAGTAAGGGGACCGACCAAGCTGCTTTTTCCATCTCCCGGTTCCTAAAATCAATTCAGTTTGGTCTATCAGAGTTTGGTCTGTCAATGTGAAGGCAGTCGAAGGTACCCGGCCTAATTTTTTTTTTTACAAAAGGCAATCCCTGATATGGGACGTAACAGGCATTAAACTGATAAGAATAGTACTAGTTAACACACCACTCATACCGTGTGGCAGAGTACATTGCACGGCGCACGCACAGTGCCCCAAATTGGAAGTAACAAGAAGGACGCACACAGATAATTCACATTTCTGCAAGTAGTTTGTCAACTTTTGACAACTGTTTGCGGTTGTCTAAAATCCATTCAATACACGTCCTGATAGGGGACGTAACAGGGATTAAACTGATGAGAATAGTACTACAGAAAATACCAATCATATCGGGTGTGACAGTAAATTGCACGGCACAGACGCAGTGACCGTGGATTCAAACAAAGGGGAGGGAGCCAGCGTTTTTTTAACCATCTCCCCGTTCGAAAAATCAATTCAATAAATGGACCACAGATTGGGGACGTAACAGGGATTAAACTGATGAGAAGAGAACTACAGAAAATAACACTCATATCGGGTGTGAGAGTACATTGCACCGTGCAGACGCAGTGACCGTGGATTCAAACAAAGTTTTTTTTAACCATCTCCCCGTTCGAAAAATCAATATAATTCACCTCTTGGGGACCCTTGGTGTTGTACGTGGCTGGGTGGAGGAAAAAACCTTCAATGAAATCAACGCAACATGGCTAGCTTGGTATCCAACCTTGTGCAAATGGGGAGTTTGCGGTTGGGCAAATAGACTGTTTGCGGTTGTTTGCGGTGCATTAAAAGGGGAGTTTGGTCTGTCAATGTCTGTGAAGCGGGCGTAACCCTTACAATACCTGATCGTATACACACACTGGATGTTTTAAACCACGTTGTTCAAAAAAATTTTGGATTGTTAGGTGATTTATACCCAACTCTGCGTCAACTATGTAATTTTCCATGGGAGTTTTGCCATGGATCCCCCTCCGGCATGCCACAGTCCAGGTGTTAGTCCCCTTGAAACAACTTTTCCATCACTACTGTGGCTAGAAAGAGTCCCTGTGGGTTTTAAAATTCGCTTACCTGGGGCGGAGCTAGCGCCAGACCGACATGGACGTCTGTGTCTGAGCTCTGTGAGGAAGACACCACTTTACAACAGCATACTTAAGATCCCGGACTAAAAAATTGGCAAAATCGGTCAGCAAAGGACTGGGGATTCATCCCAGCACCAAAAGAACCCTGTAAATAGCGGAGACATGGACCGCTTCATCAAAAAAGCTGCCGCTATATACGTGGCCAAAGAATCTAAGATGGCGCCGGTCCCCTGCAGAGAGACTGCTGAACAAGACCTGGACGCACAAGATGACACAAGCGACACTGAAGGTGCCAAAAACCGCAAACACCTTCTGATCTCAAGGAAGTACCTAGACCTGGCCCTCCAGAAAGCAATGACGCCACTGGTAGGTGAAATCTCTTCCCTGAGGAAAGACATTAGACACGTAGGAGACAGAGTCGAAGCTTTAGAAGAGACGCAAGCAGCCATGCTGGATTTCCAAGCTGCATCGTCTTCAAGCTTACAGAAATGCCAGACTCACCTCAACGCAGTCTACAATGCTTTAGAAGATCAAGAAAACCGCGGCAGGAGAAATAACCTTAGGTTCAGAGGCATCCCTGAATCGGACTCCCAGCGCGAAGTCCCGGACATTGTCAGAGCCATTTGTTTGGATTTGTTAGGCCCGGACTGCCCTGATCCACTAATTATAGAAAGGGCCCATCGCGCTCTCCGCCCGAAACTGGGCGCAAATGATCCCCCCAGGGATATCATATGCCGCTTCTTACAATTTCAAGATAAAGAAGCCATCTTGAGTAAAGCACGCAGACCTGAAGGAGTGAAGTTCAGCAGAGCAAACATTACAGTTTTTCAAGATCTGGCCCCTATCACCCTCCAGAAAAGAAAAGCTCTAAAACCCCTGACAGATTGGCTCAGGAACTGCAAAATACTATATAGATGGAACTTTCCGTTCAGATTATCTTTTGCGATCAACGGCAGAAGAATCAACATCAGAGCCCACTCTGACTTGGGCCCAACTTACGATTTGCTGGACATCGCACCTTTAGACATAGAAGATTGGGACCTTGTCCGGGATCTAACGATGCTGCCGGAGACACCCAAATACACTTCCTTCGAAACTAAAGATACTCCGAAGTCGCGTCGACAAAAGAGAAGGAATCAATCTCTTACCCCAAGGCGCATCGCCTCAGAAGATCGCTGAACCTTCTCCTAGACCATACGATTATTTCCATCCACTGTTTCCAGCAGAAGACCTTGATACCACATAAAACACCTTCGGATCGCATTGTATATCTGGTACAAGGTTTCTTCAATCAAAAGATGGTCTCATCTTCATCCTCAGGACTGTCCTGCAGAGGGCTCTATACCTTGCCTGCATTAAACGTCCTTGCAGGTCACAGAGGTTCCCCTCTTTCCTTTAGGCTCAATTAGGATATACCCTTCTCCATGTCTGACATGGAATCCTCTCCTTTGCTCCTACTTAAGCTCTCCTTAAAAGGAAAAGCCCCATAGCTCTTTATAGCTCTTTATTCTCTACATTTATTCTAAACATCACTCTTTCCTACCCCTAATACTTCCCCCCCTCCCTCTCAATCCCCTCCCCCCCCCCCTTTTTTTCACTTCCCTTCTTGTCTCTGTACGTCTCTCCTTCTTCACATCTTCCTTCTTATGGTCCCATTTTTTATGTCCTTGGCCCTTACTTAAATGATTCACGCCTGCTACTAGTAGACTTAGGCCTTCTCATTCCTGTCCTCAAGTTTCCCCTGTTAATTATGTTTTTCCTATGTTTTATTTTTCATGGTCCTTCAACAGACTTGCTAATAATCATCTGAGGCGGAGGCTCTCCTTAAAGTACCGGCGATCTACAAGAGATAATTATCATTCTCAACTCTCCTTACACGTCTATGACATAATGGTGTTGATTCAGCTTTCCAAGTCCACTATATAACCTTATAATGGCCTTTAAACTAGCCTCATTTAATGTAAAGGAGTGTAACTCTCCTTCAAAGAGGAGCCACATCTTTGGGATCCTGAAAAGGGATAAAGCAAACATTGTCTTTCTCTAGGAGACCCACTTCAAATCAAATCACTTTCCCAACCTCTCCTTCTCTGTATTCCCTAATTGGTTTCATAGCGGCTCCCACACATCTAACTCAAGGGGTGTTAGTATTGGGTTCCACAAAAAAATCCCTTTCCTCCTAGTGGACAAAACCCGTGATCCAGAGGGTCGATTTATCATGGTTAAAGGCACAATAGATCAAAATTTGTACACTTTTATGAATATATATGCAGGGCCGGCGCCACCAGTAAGGCGAACTAGGCAGTTGCCTAGGGCGCCATTTAGCAGGGGGCGCCCGTTGCGGCTTAAAAAAAAAAAACGTTGGTTATTTAAGTTCGGCCGGCCGGCGGCGCCCCTGATACTGCGCCGCGCCGCCTGAGCGTCTGAGGGTGAGCGCTTTGCCGCTCTAAAGAATCTCCAGCCAGGCCGCCTCCGGCTGCCGGCTCACAGTGACTGCTGTAGTCTGACTCCTACTAGTGAGTAGTGAGTCAGTGACTAACTGCGGTCTGCGAGGCTGCGCCTGCTGTACCTGGCTCTGGCTGGCTGCTGAGGGTGGAACGGAGGCGGAGCTCTGCAGCCCTTCCAGGCTCCCTGAATGATCTTGAATCGATCTGAACCCCCTGACCCCTCCCACCCTTGAGCACGTCACGTGACACACAGAGAGAGAGAGGGGTGGAGGCGGAGCGAAGGCTGCACACTGAGCAGCAGCCCAGCAGCCACCAGCAATTTGCCTCCCCCGACCCCCAGTGCGGCAGAAGCGGCGGCAGTGCTTTGCCTTCTCCTAAAGTCCTAGACAGTTCTTCTGGGACAGAACAGAACAGAAGTGGGCTCCAGTCCAGACTATCCTACCTGGATTGGAGTGCAGCAGGACAGGTGCTTTCTTATTCCCCAGGACGGACAGACCCCAGGGCGACATTGGTGAATTACTACCTACCGTGTGTTTGTCTCCAGGAGGACCAATCCCCAGAGCCAGACTGCAGCCAGAGACCAGCTCATCTTATTGTCCTGGACTGGTAAGTAGTCAGTAGACAATGCAATATGTTTATTATTTACTGTATTTTTTGCCTTATAAGACGCACTTTTTACCCCCAAAAGTGGGGGGGGAAATGGCCGTGCGTCTTATAAAGCGGATTGCAGATACTTCGTTGGCCGCTTTGCTGCACAGTGCGGCCAGCGAAGTATCAGTGTGGAGGGAGGAGGCGGAGACACTCATGGTGGGGCCCGGTGCAGTGATTCTACTCTAATACACCAGGCCCCGCAACTGTTAAGTACATTCAATCCGAATGGGTCCGCAATTACTGTACTGTACTTACTGTAGTACCTTATGTATAGCATTAAGATGGCGCTGACCATCAGCTCCCTCGATCATGCGCCGCCTGCCTGTTCATTCATAAAGTGAGATAAGCAGGCAGGCGGCGCATGAGGAGGGAGCTGCCGTTCTGCGCCGTCTTAATGCTATACATAAGGTACTACAGTAAGTACAGTACAGTAATTGCGGACCCATTCGGATTGAATGTACTTAACAGCTGTGGCGGGGCCCGGTGTATTAGAGTAGAGTCACTGCAACGGGCCCCACCATGAGTGTCTCCGCCTCCTCCCTCCACACTGATGCATCTGATGGGGGATCTGTAGATGACACTTATGGGGATCTGTGGATGACATAAGTGTCATCCACAGATCCCCCGTAACAGTGCGTCATCCACAGATCTCAGTGAAGCCGTGGGGGTGGGGCGGGGGTGCACCAGCGCAGCAGACCAGAGAGACAGTCTGACTGAGACTGTCTGTCACACTGACACTGACAGTGACAATGACATTCTGACACCGCTGTGCTGTCTGTGTCTGTCTCTCTGGTGGTCTGACTGAGTGACTAACTGCGTCTGCTGTGCTAGCTTACCTGGCTGGCTGCTGAGGGTGGAGTGGAGGCGGAGCTCTGCCGCCCTCCTGGACCCTGAATGATCTTGATCTGGACTGAACCCCCTGACCCCTCCCTGACTCCTCCCACCCTTGAGGACATTACGTGAACATATGTGATGTCATGATATGGGCAGATCATCTGAAAAGGGGGAGGGGGGGCGGCAATTTTTATCTTGCCTAGGGCGACAAAAATCCTTGCACCGGCCCTGTATATATGCTCCCAACACCAATCAAATCCATTGGCTGATTGAAGTGCTGAAGAAATTAGAATCTTTCAGAGAAGGAGTCACTTTCCTTGGTGGAGATTTCAATTTAGTCTTCAACCCATTCCTGGACTCTTCCTCACAAAAGTCAGCTCAATCCCAAAAAGCCCTTAGATCTATCTTAAACAATCTAGCCAGGATACATCTAGTTGATGCCTGGCGCACCCTTTACCCAGATGTAAGGGATTATACCTTCTTCTCTCAGGTGCACGGCTCTTATCAGCGCCTGGATCATTTGTTTGTGTCTAAAGAGCATCTCCAGTTCTGTTCCGAGGCGGAAATTGGGACTATCACCATCTCAGACCACGCTCCAATATTCTTAACCTTCGAAATCCTACCTAATCGTCGCCCCATTAGAAACTGGCGCCTTAACTAAATACTCTTAGGCCTCACAAACACCAAAGCTCGCCTGAAAACCCTCCTAGAAAACTACTTTGACACAAATTGCACCTCCGACGTTACGTCACATACAATTTGGGACGCCCATAAGGCTTTCATCCGTGGCCACTGCATTAGCATGGGAGCTCATATAAAAAAGTGAGGTTGAAACAGATAGATGACTTGCATGAGAAAATAAGGTCTCTAGAAAGCACCCATAAGAAATCCCTACTACAGTCACATTTATCAGAGCTCTCTGCTTGTCGGGCCTCGCTTAAAAACATCCTAAATGAATCATCCGCAAAATACTTTTTACACTCACAACAAAATTTTTTTGCTCATGGTAACAAGGTCTCTAGGTTCATGATGCAAAGACTTAGGCCCCATTCACACGACTGTGTGTGTTGTGCGGATCCGCAAATATGCGGATCCGTTCTTCCGTGAAAAAACGGAACGGATGCTGTTCCGTTTTTTTGCGGATCCGCAAAAAAACGGAAGGTGTCTTTGTAATTTTTATATAAAGATCTCTGTGGTGAAAAAAAAAAAAGTTATATAAATAATTCCTGTCAGATAGCTTGACAGCCATTTTGTCTGGCTTTGATTGCACCAAGAGCTTAGTGTGAGACTTGTGCTTGGTCGGCATCTGTTTCGTGCTATATTTCTGGTCTATCATGGCTAATCATCGAGAGGTTCTTCTGTATTGGCTAATTTCTTGCAGATTTGGACAGCAGCCAGCAATGCTGTCTGAAGAACCGAGGAGGAGGCGGTGGGTTCATCCCATTGTCTCCCAGCGTCTACAGAAGGGCCACTTTCACAAATTATACTTAGACTTAAGGCAGTACCCTGATAAATTCCAGGGTTACTGCCGTATGTCTGTACAGACATTTGATATGTTGCTTGCGTCTCTCCGTTCTGGGCTCACTTTCCAGGACACCAACATGAGGCGCAGCATCTCACCTGAAGAAAGACTTCTAGTCACGTTGAGGTAAGTTTACTAGTCTATCTTCTTTTTTTTTTTTAAAGTAAATTTAAAAAAAAAACAGAGACTTAATAATGTCATTTTTCTCTTCACAGATTCCTTGAGACTGGGAACTCTTTTGCATCTTTGCATTATGAGTATCTGCTGGGAATCTCAACGATATCTGGGATCGTCTGTCACACATGTCAACTTATCTGGCAGCGACTCAGAGATGCGGTGATGCCCCAACCCAAGGCAGAAGATTGGCTTAAAATTGCTGATGGGTTTTATCAATCTGCACAGTTTCCAAACTGTCTAGGGGCATTGGATGGCAAACACATACGTGTTAAGAAACCGCCTCACTCAGGGTCCCAGTATTTTAATTTTAAACAATATTTTTCTATAGTTCTGTTGGCATTAGTTGACAGTAATTATAGATTTATTATTGTTGATATTGGGGCCTATGGAAGCACAGCAGACGCCCGCATCTTCTGTTCTTCCAGAATGGGTGAACGGCTTCGCGCCAACCAACTTGCCTTGCCAGAGCCCAGACGACTACCCGGATCTTCTGCTTCAGCCGCTCCATTTGTAATCGTGGCAGATGAAGGGTTTGCATTATCTCCCCATGTAATGCGACCTTTTCCTAGACGCGATTTGGATGACCGAAAGCGCATATTTAATTATCGTCTGTCTCGTGCACGTCGATATGTAGAATGTGCTTTTGGGATACTGTCCAATAAATGGAGAGTGTTCATGTCATCCTTGCAAATGAGTCCGCAAAATGCCACCCTGGTGATACAGGCATGTGTGATTTTACACAACTTCACCAGGATTCATGATGCACCCTCAGAACCTGAAGTGGCCCCTTTTCCAACAACCACATCTGTTGGATTTGACCATAATCCGCAAGGAAGGCCTGGATCTGCTGGACTAGCAGTTCGAGAACTCTTTGCCGATTACTTCATTAGTAGAGAGGGTGCATTATCATGGCAGCTGAACAGCATCCGTGGTACTCGTCGTTAATTTTTGGGTTATGGTTATCTAAATTAATTTAAAATAATTTTCTAGTTAGTTAGCTCCCATATTGTTAGATTAGATTAGGGACTCGCAATATAATGAGGAGCCTTGACGTTGGCTTGCGAGCTAAGGTATTTTGGAGAATCATTAAAACATCAATGATTTATCCAAAAACTGACTAATACCTCATTAGGATATGGAAACAAACTTTATGCTATATCACGGCTGAATGTAGTCAGGCACAGCCATGGCAGCCCAATGGGCGTGTGTAATTAGAGGCCTTAAAATTTTTGAATGGCTACCAGGGATGGCCAAACTCGACCCTCCAGCTGTTTTGAAGCTCCAACTCCCATACTGCCTACAGCTATCAGCCTACTACTTGGCATGGTGGGAGTTGTAGTTTTCCAACAGCTGAAGGGCCGCAGTTAGATAAATCGTGTTATTTAGTTAACAAAACTAAAGTGTGTAAGGTGCAACCTCTTCCAATCTAGTTGTGTATTTCATCACGAGTTTCCTGAATTAATAAAACAATATGAAAAATACGTAAATGAGTTTGAATCAAATAAATTTTATAAAACAAAAAAATCATAACTCATATAGGTCTTGGGTAAATGAGTATGTTGAGGAGGTAGAGGCGGGGGGGGTAAACTCGAGTGACCCTTTGAGGCTGGCTCAATACTGGCTCGAACGTTGGCTGTTCCGACGTTCCATGCAGTTTTTTTCGCGCCTCATTTAAACAATTATAAACATCCATAGGCATTATTGGCCCAGCAAATAATTCCAGGACAGCAGTCAAGGACGAGACACACATATGCTGCCTTGACCGAGGAACTCTTTGCAGAAATGGTCCCAGTCCGAGCATTATCGAGTCCTCCTGGCACTCCGGCCTGTTTCGGGATAAATACTCGAGAACGTGAGTATCCACCAGTTCTCGAGTATTTTATCCCGAAACAGGCTGCGGAGTGGGACTCTGTCGTCTCCTCTTCCTGGATGCTGTGCCAGTCTGGGGTTCATCCGGAAGGTCAGCTGGTGGAGTAGAAGGCTGCGGTGGTGTACGTACTGGAGAGCAGGGGTCCGGAGGTGACATCACCAGATTACTGTCCACAGACCGTGTTTCTGATGGGCCTTCATCCAGACTGTCGACAGTTCTTAATAAGGAATAAAATTAGATTTTTTAATTAATATTTTTAATTTTTTTTAATTTTTTTAAAAAAATATCAAAAAAATAACTTACGACCGCATTTCAAAAATGGGCTTCAAGAACTGTAGTTGCTGGGTGTAGAGATAAGGTTTTTTTTTTTTCCCACCGCTATCACCACTACGTCCTTTTTTGGCCGTCTCCTCCCGCCGAAATTGATCTCTGCAAGAGTGCCATCTTGTCTTCACGGTTTTGACTGTATTTAAATAAAAATAATTAAAGTAAAAAATTAATATAGTGTGAATTTTTTAATGTCACAATACAATTTCAAAATGTTTTAGATAAAGTACCTGCAAGTGCACTTTTCAAAAATGACATGATGCACGTGCACTTATTGAATATGATGTGCAGGCTCAGGGAAGTTTGCAAAGTTCTCAGAGCATGCAGATCATGCTAGATAGTACCTGCAAATGCACTTTGCAAAATGACATGATGCACGTGCACTTATTGAATATGATGTGCATGCTCAAGGAAGTTTGCAAAGTTCTCTGAGCATGCAGATCATGCTAGATAGTACCTGCAAGTGCACTTTGCAAAATGACATGATGCACGTGCACTTATTGAATATGATGTGCATGCTCAGGGAAGTTTGCTAAGTTATCTGCGCATGCTACACTACAATTAAACCTTTTCAACTTTTAATTTTTAACTTTTTTTTTACATTTTTAGTTTACTTACCAAGTTTCTTGTGCACCTTGCCATCGCCCTTCGCCCACTCCTCCGGCATAAGCTCCTCAGCAACTTCGTACCACGACCTATCCTTACGGACACGGTCATGGTACAAATCAGAGCGTGTATCCCACAGCTCTGGATTTTGTTGAACCAAGACGATTAAGCGCTCCACTGAAAAAGACATCTTGCTCTCTGACAAATATGGCTCTTCTGTCTGATTTTTGAGAGGGGCACATAGACATGTCTGAAAAATGTATCTATTTTTACTGTGGGCAGGGATATGTAAATTGCGGACATTCATCCCCAAAAAAACGGATAACATACAGAAGCTCTTCCGTATGATCCGTTTTTTTGCGGAACCATAGACTTGAATGGGGCAACGGAACGTTTAATGCGGACAACTATAGGACATGTGAGTTTATTTTTGCGCATCCGCGGAACGGAACTACGGATGCGGACAGCACACGGTGTGCTGTCCGCATCTATTCAGAGCCCATAGAAATGAATGGATCCGCATACCATCCGTGAAAATGCGGAACGGATGCGGATCCGTTTATACGGTCGTGTGAATGGGGCCTTAAACGTAGGAAACTCAACAACTATGTCCACAAAATGAAAACCTCAGAAGGCTCCCTAACCTTTGATTCTGATCAAATATCCTCCCTCTTTAGAGACTTCTATGAATCCCTATATAATCTACACCCCTCAAACCAGCCCAAGAAGGTTATAGAATCTGACCCTGTTCATATGGCCTTCTTAAAAGACTTGGATCTTCCGCAGTTAACGGAACTAGACAGACTTCATATCTCTGCTCCTTTTACTCTGGAAGAATTACTTGGCGTCATCAAAGACTCCCCCAAGGGCAAATGCCCAGGTCCAGATGGGCTATCCATTCCTTATTATAACACTTTCCATGAGATACTAATCCCCCACTTATTGCCTATTTTTAATGTATCTCTTCAGGGTGTTCCTTTGACCAGGGACATGACCAGAGCCAACATCACAGTGATCCCAAAAGAATGCAAAGACCATACCCTCTGCTCCAACTTTAGGCCCATCTCCTTACTCAACATAGACCTTAAGCTTTTAGCAAAATTGTTAGCCAACAGATTAGCCAAGATCCTTCCGACCCTGATCCATAGAGACCAAGTAGATTTCATCAAGAAAAGAGAAGGTAAGGACAATACAGCCAGGGTTCTCAACATTCTTCACTTTGTCAAGAAACGGGCCCTGCCTCTGGTCCTTCTCAGCACAGATGCTGAGAAGGCTTTTGATAGAGTTCGCTGGTCCTTCATGTATTCAGTATTACATTCTACCAACTTTCCTCTTCACTTTATCCAAGCAGTCCATGCTATGTATCTAAATGCGTCGGCTTCCATAGCAGTCAATGACACCCTATCAGCCTCCTTCCAAATAAGCAATGGTACACGACAAGGCTGCCCCCTGTCACCCCTCCTTTTTGTCCTAACCTTGGAACCCCTTTTGCAAACTATCAGATTAGATGATGACATCCAAGGCATAACCCTAAGTGACCAGCAACACAACATTGCCGTATTTGCGGACGATATGCTAATAATGATCCGTAATCCATCCACGGCTCTCCCTAAGATTTATAAACATATAGAACATTTTGGCTCCCTTTCCAACCTTAAAATTAACCATAACAAGTCACTTATAATTTCCACGGGTATCTCCAATAATCTAAAGAGAAACTTAGTCCAAAATTCGCCCTTTAACTGGTCCTCCCCACATTTAACATTTCTAGGTGTTAAGCTTGGCACAGACCCCATCCAAGTTTTCAACTTGAATTATCTCCCTCTGTTACAGAAAATTAAATCCGACCTGGTAGCATTAGATATCCCTATCCTTTCATGGTTTGGGAGAAAGAACATATTAATGTCTCTGGTCATACCTAAACTGACATACCTAAAACAAACACTCCCTATACCTATACCCTCTACCTACTATGCTTCCCTTCGCTCTCTTTTCCGATCCTTTATTTGGTCTGGGAAGAGAGCAAGGATTTCAAAAAGGACCTTAACTTACCCTAAAGAGAAAGGGGGAATTTCACTGCCAGACTCGGAAATATACGGCAGAGCGGTCCTTCTGGCAAGAGTGGTGGATTGGATGAGATGCCCTCCTCACAAATCTTGGGTCGCAATGGAACAATCCCTACTTGGCTCACCTTTTTCAGCCTTCTTACTGGGCAAACTATCCTCTATCCCTCCTCGATCTGACATGTCGCCGGCTATGAAAGCAACCTTACAAGCTTGGAACACCCTGCAGAGATCCTATAATGGAATACCTCTCCCATCCCCAACTCTGTTTATTAAAGATATCTTTGACTTGGCCCCCCAAGCACTAAGAGACAGTATCCCACCTAAGGTTAGACTCTCAAAAGTTAAGATCATTGATCTATACCAAGAGAGTTCCCTCATTTCCATTGACGATATGCACAAGTTACTGGAGGTGGCCCCGTCGAGATATAACTTAATATACTTCCTCAGAGCATACATGTCCCAACATGGTAGATTAAATAATCTTCTCAGACCTCTTAAATGGCTCGAAAGTATTATCTCACAAGCCCAACCACCACTTAAAATTATTTCTCAACTATATAAGAAATTAAGAGACCCGCCATTCTCGCTGGTTCCTGCTTTTATCCGCTTGTGGGAAAAAGATCTACACAAAACCTTTCAGAGTGAGGAAATTCAGAAAATCTATATCTCCTCCCATATCTAGATGTGTGAAGACCCAAGAGAACAGTTACAAAATAATCTCAAGGTGGTACAAAACCCCTGACAAAACATGCCTATACTCTGCTTCTGCATCGGACGTGTGCTGGAGGTGCTCTAAGGATAGAGGTACTTACATTCATATCTGGTGGAAATGCCCTATACTACTACCTTTGTGGGAAAACATTTTCAGACAAGGAAATCAGATTTGTGGAACCAATTATCCTACTTCCCCCGAAACAGCCCTTTTAAACCTCTTCCCTACAGACTTCTCTACACCCAACTTAAAGCTGTTTAAATACCTATTAAGTGCAGCCAAACTCCTGATCCCAACCATGTGGCTCTCTCCTGAAGTCCCATCTATGGAACAATGGTTCCTTAAGATTGATCAGATATATAGACTGGAGGAGATCCTCCTGGGAAGCGAGATCACACCATAATTTTGACAAGACATGGAAGGATTGGAAGTCCTTCAGAGGGTATAAGGTCTAAAACTTTTGTGGACTTAATCCCTCTCGAAATTATCATGACTCTTTAGTAAGGTTGATAACCTCAGCCACCTCCACACTAAGTTATAGTTTTCACAGCTACTGGAGATTACTTGCCTAACCCGCCTCAGACGATAAATTTAAGCCTCAATATTGTAGATTCAATCACTTGTCTGCTCTTGCCTATCATAACACTTTAACATGTGACCAGATGTTTCTTCTCCATCACCATTGTTAGAGTAATGATTATTGTAGCAATGCTCATTGAAGATTCAATTGTAATTTGCTGGAGACTTGTTGACGTCTCTATTTTCATGAAACTTTATCTCTGTATCTATGATATTACTCAATAAAAGAGTTAAAACAAAACAAAAAAAAAAAATTTGCTTGCCTAAGGAAGTCTATGGCAGTTCGCCCGGTTCGCCTGTTCGCGAACATTTGAGGAAATTTGCGTTCGCCGTTCGCGAACTGAAAATTTTATGTTCGCGACATCTCTAGTCACGAAAGTCATCCAGCATACAGAGATTAAATACAGCAGCGTGTGGACCATTTTTGCCCAAGCATCTCATCAGGCCTTTTTTAGTCAAATGCATCCCCCACTGTCAGTCCCGTCGGGATCCATGCCTCATTCATCTTAATAAAGGTGAGGTAATCTAGAATTTGCGCTGAAGGTCCTTTCTGACAGGACACTTGAAGCGGGGCAGGCCAGAAGTTCTATTGCAAATTGGGATAGCTCAGGCCACAGGTCAAGCCTGCACACTCAGTAGTCAAGGGGTTCATCACTCCACAGAGTGTCGATATCTGCAGTTAAGGCGAGGTAGTCTGCTACCTGTCGGTCGAGTCATTCTCTGAGGGTGGACCCCGAACTTAAAAAGGACTTAAAAAGCTCTGCATGTCCTCCATCAACAACACATCTGTAAAGCGTCCTGTCCTTGCCGGCATGGTCGTGGTAGGAGCAGGATTACTTTCACCTCTTCCCCTGTTAGATTCCCGTTGTGCTGTGACCCTATCACCCTTATACGCTGTGTAAAGCATACTTTTTAACTTGTTTTGGAACTGCTGCATCCTTTCCGACTTCTGGTAATTCGGTAACATTTCAGGCACTTTCTGCTTATACCGGGGGTCTAGTAGTGTGGCCACCCAGTACAGGTCGTTCTCCTTCAGCCTTTTTATACGAGGGTCCCTCAACAGGCATGACAGCATGAAAGACCCCATTTGCACAAGGCTGGGTGCCGAGCTACTCATGTCCCGTTCCTCGTCCTCACTGATCTCATTGAAGGTCTGTTCTTCCCCCCAGCCATGTACAACACCACAGGTACCAGATAGGTGACAACGAGCACCCTGGGATGCCTGCTGTTGTTGGTCTTCCTCCTCCTCAAAGCCACATTTCTCCTCTGACTCCTCTTCCTCAGACTCCTCTTCCAGCGTTGCCGCAGGCCCAGCAAGCGATGCTGATAAGGCCGTTTCTGGTGGTGATGGTGACCACAACTCTTCCTCTTCACGCTCATCTACGGCCTGATCCACCACTCTTCGGAGGGCATGCTCCAGGAAGAAAACAAATGGGATGATGTCGCTGATGGTGCTTTCGGTGCGACTGACTATGTTTGTCACCTCCTCAAAAGGACGCATGAGCCTACAGGCTTTGCACATAAGCGTCCAGTAACGTGGCAAAAAAATACCCAGCTCCGCAGAGTCTGTCCTAGCACCCCGGTCATACAAATACTCGTTGACGGATTTTTCTTGTTGGAGCAGGCGGTCGAACATTCGGAGTGTTGAATTCCAACGTGTCGGGCTGTCGCAAATCAAGCACCTCACTAACATGTTGTTTCTCCGCTGAATATCTGAAAAGTGCGCCATGGCCGTGTAGGAATTCCTTAAATGGCCACACACCTTCCTGGCCTGCTTGAGGACATCCTGTAGGCCTGGGTACTTATGCACAAAGCGTTGTACGATCAGATTCAACACATGTGTCATGCATGGCACATGTGTCAACTTGCCCAAATTCAATGCCGCCAACAAATTGCTTCCGTTGTCACACACCACTTTGCCGATCTCCAGTTGGTGCAAGGTCAGCCACTGATCCACCTGTGCGTTCAGGGCGGACAGGAGTGCTGGTCCGGTGTGACTCTCTGCTTTGAGGCAAGTCAACCCCAAGATGGCGTGACACTGTCGTATCCGGGATGTGGAATAGCCCCTTCAGAGCTGGGGGTGTGCAGTTGATGTGGAGCAAGACGCAGCAGCAGAAGAGGACTCAGCCGAGGAGGTTAGCGAAGAGGATGGAGTAGGAGGAGTAGAGGAGGTGGCAGCAGGCCTGCCTGCAAGTCATGGCGGTGTCACCAACTCCTCTGCAGAGCCACGCATTCCATGCTTGGCAGCCGTCAGCAGGTTTACCCCATGCGCAGTGTATGTCATATACCCGCCCTGACCATGCTTTGCAGACCAGGTATCAGTGGTCAGATGGACCCTTGCCCCCTTGCCCCAACACTGTGTGCCAGACATGCCATGACTTCCTTTTCCACAATAGAGTACAGGTTGGGGATTGCCTTTTCAGAAAAAAAATTTCAGCCGAGTACCTTCCAGTGCGGTGTCCCAATAGCTACAAATTTTTTGAAGGCCTCAGACTCCACCAGCTTGTATGGTAAAAGCTGGCAGGCTAAGAGTTCCGACAAGCCAGCTGTCAGACGCCGGGCAAGGGGGTGACTCTGTGACATTGGCTTCTTACGCTCAAACATTTCCTTGACAGACACCTGACTGTGGGCAGATGAGCAGGAACTGCTGAAGTTTAGAGGCGGAGTGGCGGGTGGTTGAGAGGGGGCAAGGATGACAGCAGTGGTTGACGTGGCTGAAGATGCTGGACCAGGAGGGGGATGGTGACTTTGAGTTTGTGTGCTGCTTGTATTCATCATGTGTTGATCCCATAGGCGTTTGTGATGTGAGATCATGTGCCTTCGCAAAGCAGTTGTACCTAGGTGGGTGTTGGCAGACACACAAAAAAAATGCCAGACTGCTGAGCTTTGCAATGACGGCATTCTGGTGGTGGCAACAGCATGCGTTGATTGGCGTGCTGTCTGGCTGAACCCGGGTGCCGATACATGCTGTCTGACTGTGCCACTAGCTCCTTGTGACGACCTCCCCCTGCTTCCAACTTGTCTCCTCCTCTCTGTCTCCCCATCTGAACTTTCCCCCTGTTCTTCTTCTCTTCAAGCGGGCACCCACGTGACATCCACGGACACATCGTCATTATCAACCGCTTCACTTGTATCTGACAACTCAGCAAAGGAAGCAGCAGCGGGTACAACATCATCATCATCACACCGTACGTCCATGTGTGTAATGCTGCCTGACTGAGACATATCCCTGTTATCTACATCCTCTGGCAATAATGGTTGCGCATCACTCATTTCTTCTGACTGATGTGTAAATAACTCCTTTGACAGATCAGGTGAAGCGGCTGTGGTGCTAGTGTAGGTGGTGGCGGCGGGGGGCCGGGGGCGGGCGAGTTGTAACTTGAGAGGTGCCCGAAGCTGAGCTGGAGGAGGATGGTGCATCAAGGTTCCGAGCGAAAGCTGTAGAAGATTGGGTGTGCTGTGTAAGCCAGTCAACTATGTCCTCCGAATTTTTCGAGTTCAGGGTACGTGGCCTCTGAACACTGGGCATTATTCTAGGGCCAAAGAAAATCACAGCACCACGACCACGACGGCCCCTGCGGGGTGGCCTGCCTCTGCCTGTCATTTTTTTTTAGATTAGTGGTACTATGCGTGCAAGCTACTGTGCCACCCTATATGAGTGGTGGGCAGTGGGCACAGTACAGTCTGTGGGCCTGACAATCACTGGCAGGCAACTGCAAGTATATTACAGAGGAAAAATGTAATGACCTTTTTTTACAGCAAGGTGCTGTGCCACCCTATTTGAGTGGTGGGCAGTGGGCACAGTACAGTCTGTGGGCCTGACACTCACTGGCAGGCAACTACAAGTATATTACAGAGGAAAAATTTAATGAATTTTTTTACAGCAAGGTGCTGTGCCACCCTATATGAGTGGTGGGCAGTGGGCACAGTACAGTCAGTGGGCCTGACACTCACTGGCAGGCAACTGCAATTATATTTCAGAGGAAAAATTAAATGATTTTTTTATCTGCAAGGTACTGTGCCACCCAATATGAGTGGTGTGCACACAGTAAAGTCTGTGGGCCTGTGGCCTCTCACACACGAGCCGGCAACTGCAATATATATATATAGAAAATTTTTTAAAAAAGCAGACTGATGTACCAGCCCTAAAAAGGGCTTTTTGAGGACTGGAGTGGACACAGAACACTGGCCTAGCTAATGATTTCCCTATTAATTCAGCAGCACCAGCACTCTCCCTGCTCTAACTAACACTGCAGCTTCAGAATGAATCTAAGAGGGCTGCCATCCTTGCTTTTTTTTAGGAGGTGGGAGGGTCTGGGAGGGAGGGTATGCTGATTGGCTGGAATGTGTCTGCTGACTGTGAGGTACAGAGTCAAAGTTTGCTCAATGATGACGTATAGGGCGCGGTCCGAACATCGCATATGTTCGCCCCGCCTCAGCGAACGTGAACAAGCGATGTTCGGCGGGAACTGTTCGCGAATAGTTCGGGACATCTCTAGTCAGCTGTGAGTTTGTGTTGATGTCAATGATTAATTTGCCCTTCCTGTTATCCATCAGAACAATAACCCACATAAAACGGATCTTGTCTGTGGAGCATACGCCTTCACTCGGTCAGCATTTGCTTAATCATCCATCAGTATTGCTAATGCCAAAAACAGAGATGACATGTGAATGGAAAATTCTTTGTTTTGTACCCACTACTGCTTTTGGCTAACAAATCATAAGCCAATTCTGATGGGACCATACAGGCCTTACAGCTACTACACAGACAGGATCCGTTGTGTGTCTCATCTTTCCTTCCTTCTGACAAATCAGAAGAAAGGTCAAATAAATCATAATGTCAGCCAAGCTGAAAGGCAAAATAGTGGCCCAGTCATGAAGTAGGGAGGGAGGGAACAGCATGGGAAGTCCACAGAGTGGACCTATGACATATTGATGAGGTGGAAACAGCATTAGGATACCACAGAGTGGCAATGTGACATAGTGTTGAGATGGCAGCAGCATCAGGAGACCACAGAGTGGCAAGGTGACATAGTGTGGAGATGGCAGCAGCAGGATACCACAGAGTGGCAAATTGACATAGTGTGGAGATGGCAGCAGCATCAGGAGAACACAGATTGGCAAGGTAACATAGTGTGGAGATGGCAGTAGCAGCATCAGAATATCACAGAGTGGCAAGGTGACATAGTGTGGAGATAGCAGTAGGAGCAGCAGCAGCAGCATCATGATACCACAGAATGGCAAGGTGACAGTGTGGAGATGGCAGCAGCAGGAAACCACAGAGTGGCAAGGTGACGTAGTGTGGATATGGCAGCAGCAGGAGGATGACACATATTGGCAAGGTGACAGTGTTGAGATGGCAGCAACATCAGGAGACTACACAGTGGCAAGGTGACATAGTGTGGAGATGGCAGCAGCAGCAGCAGGAGGATACCACAGAGTGGAAAGGCGACATATTGTGGAGTTGGCAGTAGCAGCAGCAGCATCAGGATACAACAGAGTGGCATGGTGACATAGTGTGCAGATGGTAGCAGCAGCAGAACACAGAGTGGCAAGGTGACATATTGTAAATATGGCAGCAGCAGGAGGATACCACAAAGTGACAAGGTGAAATAGTGTGGAGATCGCAGCAGAAGCAGCATCAGGATACCACAGAGTGGCAAGGTAACATAGTGTGAAGATGGCAGCAGCAGCAGGAGGATATCACAGAGTGGCAAGGTGACAGTGTGGAGATGGCAGCAGCAGGAGAATACCACAAAGTGGCAAGGTGACACAGTGTGGAGATGGCAGTAGCAACATCAGAATACCACAAAGTGGCAAGGTGACATAGTGTGGAGATAACAGCAGCATCAGGAGACCACAGAGTGGCAAGCTGACGTAGTGTAGATATGGCAGCACCAGCAGGAGGATGCCACATAGTGGCAAGGTGACATAGTGGGGAGATGGCAGCAGTATCAGGAGACCACAAAGTGGCAAAGTGGCGTAGTGTGGATATAGCAGGAGCAGGAGGATGTCACATATTGGCAAGGTGACAGTGTGGAGATGGCAGCAGCATCGGGAGACCACAGAGTGGCAAGGTGACATAGTATGGAGATGGCAGCAGCAGGAGGATACTACAGAGTGGCAAGGCGACATATTGTCGAGATGAAAGTTGCAGCAGCAGCATCAGGATACCACAGAGTGGCAAGTTGACATAGTGTGGAGATGGCAGCAGCAGGAGGATACCACAAAGTGGCAAGGTGACACAGTGTGGAGATAGCAGTAAAATCAGCAGCATTAGGATACCACAGAGTGGCAAGGTGACATAGTGTGGAGATGTCAGCAGCAGCAGGAGGATACCACAGAGTAGCAAGGTGACATAGTGTGAAGATGGCAACAGCAGCATCAGGATATCACAGAGTGGCAAGGTAACATAGTGTGAAGATGACAGCAGCAGCAGGAGGAGACTACAGAGTGGCAAGGTGACATAGTGTGGAGATGGCAGTAGCAACATCAGGATACCACAGAGTGGCAAGGTGACATGGTGTGGAGATAACAGCAGCATCAGGAGACCACAGAGTGGCAAGCTGATGTAGTGTAGATATGGCAGCACCAGCAGGAAGATGCCACATAGTGGCAAGGTGACATAGTGGGGAGATGGCAGCAGTATCAGGAGACCACAAAGTGGCAAGGTGACGTAGTTTGGATATAGCAGCAGCAGGAGGATGTCACATATTGGCAAGGTAACAGTGTGGAGATGGCAGCAACATCAGGAGACCACAGAGTGGCAAGGTGACATAGTGTGGAGATGGCAGCAGCAGGAGGATACCACAGAGTGGCAAGGCGACATATTGTGGAGATGAAAGTTGCAGCAGCAGCATCAGGATACCACAGAGTGGCAAGTTGACATAGTGTGGAGATGGCAGCAGCAGCAGGAGGATACCACAAAGTGGCAAGCTGACACAGTGTGGAGATGGCAGTAAAAGCAGCAGCATTAGGATACCACAGAGTGGCAAGGTGTGTAAAAGAGTGTCTGGAATGGTAGTGGATGGAAGATACGTGCCACCGGGGGTCGTGGCCCCGGTGGAGTAAGAGCCGGGTCTTTTGTGTTTTGGTAGCAGTGAGTGCTGTCACACAGCGGCCCGGGCCGGCTCTTACTGGGGACAGGCAAAGAGCAGGGTGGGTGTCTGTTCCCCACGGACCACCAGGGGGGACACGGGTTTCAGTTGTTGGTGTCAGTCTACATTGATCCTGGCAGGTTGGTTATCTCTGGCCTTAGTTGGGTAGGGAAGGAGTTAATCCTTCACTATGCTCGGTGGGTGTGGTCTGCCTGCTACACCCAGGGCTGTGAATATAGGTTTGATTCTCACTGACTGTGGGGCTGATGAAGTGTGGTCTCCTGTCTCACTGCAGGGAGCTGTACGGGAGGCTGATCGTACGGTCGGGTTGAGCTCTGTAGTCCGCTTCGTCTAACAAAGACTGCCTAATTGCTGCAGGCTCAGCGAAGGACCAAAAGAAGGGATCCTGTGGCCGGAGCCAATCCCTTGTCCAGGCCGACACGTGGCCTGTCTAACTTGCACGAACTTGGACAAACCCGCCCCACAACAAGGTGTAGTACGGATCACAGATGTGAGAGACTGTGTGAACAGGCACCAAGACGCCTGCAGCGTTTGTGGCTCCGTTGTGGGAGGTGGGGTTTATGAACATTGCTGTGGTGTAAATTGCACAGTTTTGATGTGATGCACTGGAGTGAATAAAAGAGCACGGTTTGGACACAGCCTGAGCCTCTATACTGCCACCGCTACCACCTGTCTACCAGAGCGAACCCCCACAGGTGACATAGTGTGGAGATGGCAGCAGCAGCAGGAGGATACCACAGAGTAGCAAGGTGACATAGTGTGAAGATGGCAACATCAGCATCAGGATATCACAGAGTGGCAAGGTAACATAGTGTGAAGATGGCAGCAGCAGCAGGAGGAGACTACAGAGTGGAGAGGTGACATAGTGTGGAGATGGCAGTAGCAACATCAGGATACCACAGAGTGGCAAGGTGACATGGTGTGGAGATAACAGCAGCATCAGGAGACCACAGAGTGGCAAGCTGATGTAGTGTAGATATGGCAGCACCAGCAGGAAGATGCCACATAGTGGCAAGGTGACATAGTGGGGAGATGGCAACAGTATCAGGAGACCACAAAGTGGCAAGGTGACGTAGTTTGGATATAGCAGCAGCAGGAGGATGTCACATATTGGCAAGGTAACAGTGTGGAGATGGCAGCAACATCAGGAGACCACAGAGTGGCAAGGTGACATAGTGTGGAGATGGCAGCAGCAGGAGGATACCACAGAGTGGCAAGGCGACATATTGTGGAGATGAAAGTTGCAGCAGCAGCATCAGGATACCACAGAGTGGCAAGTTGACATAGTGTGGAGATGGCAGTAAAAGCAGCAGCATTAGGATACCACAGAGTGGCAAGGTGTGTAAAAGAGTGTCTGGAATGGTAGTGGATGGAAGATACGTGCCACCGGGGGTCGTGGCCCCGGTGGAGTAAGAGCCGGGTCTTTTGTGTTTTGGCAGCAGTGAGTGCTGTCACACAGCGGCCCGGGCCGGCTCTTACTGGGGACAGGCAAAGAGCAGGGTGGCTGTCTGTTCCCCACGGACCACCAGGGGGGGGACGGGTTTCGGTTGTTGGTGTCAGTCTACATTGATCCTGGCAGGTTGGTTATCTCTGGCCTTAGTTGGGTAGGGAAGGAGTTAATCCTTCACTATGCTCGGTGGGTGTGGTCTGCCTGCTACACCCAGGGCTGTGAATATAGGTTTGATGCTCACTGACTGTGGGGCTGATGAAGTGTGGTCTCCTGTCGCACTGCAGGGAGCTGTACGGGAGGCTGATCGTACGGTCGGGTTGAGCTCTGTAGTCCGCTTCGTCTAACAAAGACTGCCTAATTGCTGCAGGCTCAGCGAAGGACCAAAAGAAGGGATCCTGTGGCCGGAGCCAATCCCTTGTCCAGGCCGACACGTGGCCTGTCTAACTTGCACGAACTTGGACAAACCCGCCCCACAACAAGGTGTAGTACGGATCACGGATGTGAGAGACTGTGTGAACAGGCACCAAGACGCCTGCAGCGTTTGGGGCTCCGTTGTGGGAGGTGGGGTGTATGAACATTGCTGTGGTGTAAATTGCACAGTTTTGATGTGATGCACTGGAGTTAATAAAAGAGCACGGTTTGGACACAGCCTGAGCCTCTATACTGCCACCGCTACCACCTGTCTACCAGAGCGAACCCCCACAGGTGACATAGTGTGGAGATGGCAGCAGCAGCAGGAGGATACCACAGAGTAGAAAGGTGACATAGTGTGAAGATGGCAGCAGCAGCATCAGGATATCACAGAGTGGCAAGGTAACATAGTGTGAAGATGGCAGCAGCATCAGGATACCACAGAGTAGCAAGGTAACATAGTGTGGAAATGGCAGTAAAAGCAGCAGCATCAGGATACCACAGAGTGGCAAGGTGACATAGTGTGGAGATGGCAGTAGCAACATCAGGATACCACAGAGTGGCAAGTTGACATAGTGTGGAGATAACAGCAGCATCAGGAGACCACAGAGTGGCAAGCTAATGTTGTGTAGATATGGCAGCAGCAGCTGGAGGATGCCACATAGTGGCAAGGTGACATAGTGTGAAGATGGCAGCAGCATCAGGAGACCACAAAGTTTCAAGGTGACATAGTGTGGATATGGCAGCAGCAGCAGGAGGATACCACAGAGTGGCAAGGCGACATAATGTGGAGATAACAGCAGCATCAGGAGACCACAGAGTGGCAAGATGACTTAGTGTAGATATGGCAGCAGCAGCAGGAGGATGCCACATAGTGGCAAGGTGACATAGTGGGGAGATGGCAGCAGCATCAGGAGACCACAAAGTGGCAAGGTGACGTAGTGTGGATATAGCAGCAGCAGGAGGATGACACATATTGGCAAGGTGACAGTGTGGAGATGGCAGCAGCATCAGGAGACCACAGAGTGGCAAGGTGACATAGTGTGGAGATGGCAGCAGCAGCAGGAGGATACCACAGAGTGGCAAGGCGACATATTGTGGAGATGGCAGTAGCAGCAGCAGCATCACGATACAACAGAGTGGCAAGGTGACATAGTGTGGAGATGGTAGCAGCAGCAGACCATAGAGTTGCAAGGTAACATAGTGTGAAGATGGCAGCAGCAGCAGCAGGAGGATACTACAGAGTGGCAAGGTGACATAGCGTGGAGATGGCAGTAGCAGCAGGAGGATACCACAGATTGGCAAGGTGACACCGTGTGGAGATGGCAGTAAAAGCAGCAGCATTAGGATACCACAGAGTGGCAAGGTGTAATAGTGTGGAGATGGCAGTAGCAACATCAGGATACCACAGAGTGGTAAGCTGACATAGTGTGAAGATGGCAGCAGCAGGAGGATACCACAGAGTAGCAAGGTGACATAGTGTGGAGATGGCAGCAGCAGCAGGAGGATACCACAAAAAAGCAAGGTGACATAGTGTGAAGATGACAGCATTAGCATCAGGAGACCACAAAGTGGCAAGGTAACATAGTGTGAAGATGGCAGCAGCAGCAGGAGGATACTACAGAGTGGCAAGGTGACATAGTGTGGAGATGGTAGCAGCAGCAGCAGGAGGATACCACCGAGTGGCAAGGTGACCCAGTGTGGAGATGGCAGTAAAAGTAGCAGCATTAGGATACCACAGAGTGGCAAGGTGACATAGTGTGGAGATGGCAGTAGCAACATCAGGATACCACAGAGTGGTAAGCTGACATAGTGTGAAGATGGCAGCAGCAGGAGGATACCACAGAGCAGCAAGGTGACATAGTGTGTGAAGATGGCAGCAGCAGCATCAGGATACCACAGAGTGGCAAGGTAACCTAGTGTGAAGATGGCAGCAGCAGGAGGATACCACAGAGTGGCAAGGTGACATAGTGTGGAGATGGCAGCAGCAGCATCAGGAGACCACAGAGTGGCAAGCTGACGTAGTGTAGATATGGCAGCAGCAGCAGGAGGATGCCACATAGTGGCAAGGTGACATAGTGTGAAGATTGCAGCAGCATCAGGAGACCACAAAGTGGCAAGGTGACATAGTGTGGAGATTGCAGCATCAGGAGGATACCACAGAGTGGCAAGTTGACAGAGTGTGGAGATGGCAGTAGCAGCATCAGGATACCACTGAGTGGCAAAATGACATAGTGTGGATATGGCAGCATCATCAGGATACCACAGAGTGGCAAGGTGACATAGTGTGGAGATCGCAGCAGCAGCAGGAGGATACCACAGAGTGGCAAGGTGCCATAGCGTGGAGATGGCAGTAGCAGTATCAGGATACCACAGAGTGGCAATGTGACAGTGTGGAGGTGGCAGCAGCAGCAGGAGACCACAGAGTGGCAAGGTGATGCAGTCTGGATATGGCAGCAGCAGGAGGATGCCACATATTGGCAAGGTGACAGTGTGGAGATGACAGCAGCATCAGGAGACCACAGAGTGGCAAGGTGACATAGTGTGGAGATGGCAGCAGCAGCAGGAGGATACCACAGAGTTGCAAGGCGACATATTGTGGAGATGGCAGCAGCAGCAGGGGGATTCTACAGAGTGGCAAGGTGACACAGTGTGGAGATCGCAGTAGCAGCAGGAGCATCAGGATACCACAGAGTGGAAAGGTGGCATAGTGTGGAGATGGCAGCAGAAGCAGGAGGATACCACAGAGTGGCAAGGTGACATAGTGTGGAGATGGCAGTAGCTGCAGCAGCAGCATCAGGATACCACAGAGTGGCAAGGTGACATAGTGTTTAGATGGCAGTAACATACCATTTTTGAGGAGTATTTTTAGACGATGAGGAGTACAAAAGTTACAGTAATTCAAATAGTTAATATGAAGGCCTACATAACATTAAGGGGTTGCTATTTATGCAGGGAAACCATGACTAGCACTCTAGAACTGTCTTCCATGCATAAATAGCAAATTTTGACAATTTTAAATTTAGCTAACATCATATACTAAACATAAGACCACTGCCACCTAAACAGTGCAACCAGTTTTTGCCGGTATAGATGTGAATAGTAGATTCCTTATTACAGTCATTCCTCCAACACCTAAAGCTGGGGACACTGTTACACTCAGCGGATATGGAGTTTAGGGGCAACACACATTGGGATGTAGTGTCATTGTGTACGGTTATACTATTATAGTGTACAGTACATAGTGTGATAATGTACTGTATATACTGTTATAGTGTACATAGTGATACAGTATACGGTATATAGTGTTATAGTGTCCTGGACTATAGTGCAAATTGTTATATAGTGGGACAGTGATGCTTTTCCTTGGCCACTACAGTCTGTGTATGAACCCAACCCTACCCCTCATGCGGCATCATCTGTGTATCAGCTAGGAGGCTTGTGCTGGGCCCCGCACCGGTTACACAGGCACAGCACAGTCTGCTACATCTATAAGCTGCTCCTCCTTGGCTACGGGACAATAGAATGACCTGCCCTGCGGGTCTTCCTCCCGTGTCTTTCCTGTCTTGCAGCTGGCAGTTGGTGTTGCTTGATGCTTGTCTCCTGTTGGCGTGTCCAGCGCTAAGACCCTCGCTGACGTCTATAAGCAGGAGTCCGAAGTGTTCAGACACTTTTCCTCACTGCTGAGCGCGGTAGTGATGAAGGTCTCATAGACCTTCTATTGAGGCCGCCCTCAGTACCACACTCAGCAGGGAGGAGATACCGCGCTCGGCTGAGCGCTTTAGACTCATCATTATAGAGAAAAACAAGGTGCTCAGATCCAGGACCCCCACTAAATTTCACAGCAAGGCCACTTACCCCGCCAGTGAGGATCGTGCGGCTCCTTCCTCACTTCAGAGCGGGGTGCCATAATATCCGGCAGCTGGATCAAACTGACCAATCACTAAGCTCCTTACTATAAGGAGCTTTGTTATTGGTTGTTTCAGGCAGCAGCATTGCTGCGTAGCCCTTGCTGTTCACAGCGCTCCCTGCACTGATAAATGTGGGGGAAAAGTCTAAGGCATATTGGTACGCCTTAGACTTTTTCCAGGGAGTAAAATCTATGACGCTTGTACAGGCGTTATTGCGACCTCTGGTGTGAAGATGGCATTAGTAGCTGCATCAGGATACCACAGAGTGGCAAGGGGACATAGAGTGGAGATGGCAGCAGCAACAGGAGACCACAGAGTAGCAAGGTGACATAGTGTGCATATGGCAGCAGCAGGAGACCACAGAGTGGCAAGGTGACATAGTGTGGGGATGGCAGCAGCAGCTGCATCAGGAGACCACAAAGTGACCCGTTGACAGAGTGGGGTGGTGGGTGGCAATACCAGTACCCGCTGATGAGGGTGGCTGAAAGAAGGAGCACTTGGCATCAGAATTGTGTAGCATCAGGCGGGTGGCAGCATCAGAGTAGTAGCTGAGGCAGGTAGTCAGAAGAAACCGGTTTCTTATATCAGAGTGTTGGTGTGGCACCATGGATGATCTAGTCTGATGCATCAGGAATTGGTGGTTGGAAATCCTGACTCATCCACGCCTGATTCATCTTGACAAAGGTCAGTCTCTCCACATTTTGGGTGGACAGGCGAGTTCTCCTTGGGGTAACTATGGCCCCCACTGCACTAAACACCCGCTCTGATGCCACAATACTGTTCGGGCAGGCCAGCTTTTCCAGGGCAAACTCTGCTAGTTGCAGCCACAAATCCAGTTTGGCTGCGCAGTAGTCCATTCAATGTGGGTTGGCAGTATGCTGTCCAAGTATACCAGCACCTGCTGGTTCAGGTCCTGCTCCAGGTCTGCCTGCTGCTGCTGGTGAGTAGTTTATTTTCTATGCGGGTGAAGAAAGCTACTGATCAGCGACTGTAGACTCAGGCTGCTGCTGAAGTAGCTAGTACTGCTTCTGCCACCCCACCCCCTCACCAGCAGCTATGGCAGTGGAATGTGTGTGCAGAGGGCCCCCCCGGTCAGACCTGAGAGAGGATGGACGATGATGCAGATAAGCAGCGGCCAACTGACTACATAGTATGTCTCTGTAGTAGTTCAGTTTGTCCTCCCTCTCAGTGGGTGGAAGAAAGGCCCCCATTCTGGATCGGTAGCAAGGGTCCAACAAGGTGAAGATCCTGAAATCATCCCTCTGCCGAATGGTGACAATTTGACTGTCACTACGCAAGCAAGTGAGCATGCATCGGGCCATTTGTGCAAGTGACTCAGAGGGACTCCCTTCCTCCATCTCTTCTGAATACTGCCACGGTGTGTCTGGGTCCTGTGTCTCGTCCTCATTGCCCTGGAGATCCTTGGGCTGCTCCTGCTCCTCCTCTCCTGTCACCTGAGTAGAAAAAACACCCATTTGGCTACACATTGCATGTGCTCCAATGTCCTTCTCCCACTCCTCTTCCAGTTCAGCCTCTACAGGGTTCATGTGGCCTTGAGATCTAGGTGCCACGTCTCCAGTCCCCTTACCAGCCATTGTTACCAGCATCTGTTCCAGGACATGAAGCAGTGGAATGACGGCATTTAGTCCGTAGTCCTGGCGACTGACAAATAGCGTGGCGTCCTCAAATGCAAATGACAGGTGTCACACATGAGCTGCCACTGGCTGACATCAAAGTTACACAGGGGAGTACTCCTATCAGCTTGCAATATCAAGAAATCATTGATGACCTTTCTCTGCTCGTATAGTCAGTCCAACATATGGAGGGTGGAATTCCAAGGGGTGGAAACATTGCATATCAGTCTAAGTTGGGGGATGCCATTCTGCCGTTGCAGCTTAAGGAGGGTGTGCTTTGCAGTGTACAAGTGGCTGAAATGCATGCAAAGTTTCCTGGCCATTTGTAGGATGTCTTGCAGATGGGTGGAAGACTTCAGAAACCGCTTGACAACCAGACCGAACATGTGTGCCATGCAGGGAACATGGCTTAGCCCTCCTTGACGCATCGCCGACACAATGTTCTTCCCATTGTCGGTCACCATGGTTCTGATTTTGAGTTGTCGGGGAGAAAGCCAGGATTCAATTTCTTGACAAAGGATATGGAGAAGTTCCTCCCCTGTGTGACTCAGTTCGCCCATGAAAACAAGGTGCAGAAAAGCGTGACACCACCGTGCCCTGCACATGTGGTATGCTGGAGGGGCACTGTGATTTGTCCCTGCAGTGGAGACTGAGGACATGGTGGAGGATGAGGAGGCAGAGACGGACATTGTTGCAGGTCCAACAGCGTGACAACGTGAAGGTGGAAGCGGCGTGACCTGGCCAAGTTGCTGGTTTGGCTGTGCAGGAACCACATTCACCCAGTCGGCCATAAAGGACATGTATTGTTCCTGACCGTAGTTACAGATTCACGCGTTGGTGCTGCAGTGCACCTTGGCAGACACCGGCAGGATCAAGGACTGGTCCACCTTCTGTTTTACATATTTATGCAGGGCTGGTATTGCCTTTTTGGCGCCGAAATGACGGCTTAGGACTCTCCACCTCGGCTCGGCACAAGCCATCAGTTCTCTGAAAGGTGCAGAGTCCACCACTTGGAAAGGGAAGGACTGCAGCACCAGCAAATTGGACAGGAGCACGTTCAGCTTCTGCGCCGTTGAATGCATGCACGCATACTGCTGTCTCTTGGCAATCACTTCGGTGATCGATTGCTGACGGAATGACTGATGAGGAGAAGGAGCAGGAGCATCTGGACCAGCATAAGATGGGAATTACAGACAGCTCCCTTCGGCTGAGGTGGTGGAGCCTTGATTGACAGAAACCGGGTGTGTGCCACTTGGTGAAGAAGCGGTAGCTGCGGCAGGCTGGACCAACACATCAGAGCCACGGTCCTCCCAGGCCACTTTATGGCAATGTTGCATATGTTGACGCAGGGCCGTAGTGTCAACATTTGCACCCTGGCCACGCTTCACCTTCCGCCCACATATTCTACATATGGCCACGTTAACTTCCTCTGGCAGCTTAAAGGGATTCTATCATCAAGATTTTCGATATGGAGCTGTTCATATCATCCTCTCAGTCTCCATTATCTAAGTAAAAATATACTAGTTTTACCCCCACCTGTCCTTTAATTTTGGATAAAAATCAGTTTTATTAATATGCTAATTACCTTTCTAACATGCCCAAGGGGCTGTCCCTCTGGCCGTTTGTTCCCAGCCGCGCCCCTTATCTCGTAGTCCAGCGCCGCCCCACTGCTAATAATGCACTCCTCTCATCGCCGATGGTGCGCCGTAATCTCGCGCATGCGCTCTAAATCCACTGGTCAGCGCCCGTGGGCAAAGCACGCAGACAGCTGGTGTATGCGCACTTCGTTCGCTGATTCTGCTGCTAGGACACCGCGCGGGCGCTGACCAGTGGATTTAGGGTGCATGCGCGAGATTACGGCGCACCATCGGTGATGAAAGGAATGCATAATTAGCAATGGGGCGGCGCTGGGCACAAACGGCCGGAGGTACAGCCCTTTGGGCACGCTAGTAAGGTAATTAGCATATTAGTAAAACCGATTTTTATCCAAAATGAAAGGACAGGTGGGGGTAAAACTAGTATATTTTTAATTAGATAATGGAGACTGAGAGGATGATATGAACAGCTCCATAACGAAAATCTTGATGACAGAATCCCTTTAATAAAAAACTGCCACACCGCCGAGTAGGTGATTTTTCCCCCAACAGTCCGCACTGAATGACTGCTACCACCGCTGGCTCCGTGAACCTCTGCACCACTACTTCCCGGGTCAAGTAGGCTGCTGCAAAGCAGGTAGTCTATCCCGGGTACATTTGGCTCCCAACCTCCCACTGCTGCCACTCTGCTGACTCCCAGACATGCTACCACCTCACGGCAAGCTGCCACCCTCTTCTCCTGCTGATGATGACGCCCCGGCTGCACCCGGCTCCCAAGAGCGATTGGCTTCATCATCATCAAATAGTGTCTGCATGTCACTGTTGTCCTCCTCAACGGTCTCTGGGTCAGGAGCCTGACCGCTGACAACACCACCTCCCACACCACTCTCCTCATCACTACTTGCCTGCCTAGCGGTGGAAGCGGCAGATGTCTCCTCCAGATCTTGGCTGGCAGTAGCTACTGACTGTCCTCTAGTATCTCGTCCTCGCTGTATTGTGGAGCTGAGCCCACAGCATACATAACTTCTCTGGCTGAGGGAACAGAAAAGGACAGAGGCAGGTTGAGGACAAGGGAGGGCACAGGGCCTGCTCCTAGGCCATGGCAACTAAGGGTTGTGTCTGACAAACCCACCGAATGTTGGCTGGGGGTGTGTGATGTCACTTGGGATGAAATGGATGACCGAGTTAACCAATCAAGAACTGATGGGTTGGGGGGCGGAGCAAGCCACGAGCCGAGATGGACGCTTGATCTCAGAGCTCCTCACAGACGCTGCTGCTTTTTCCAGCATAATAGGTGCCTTATCCTCCTAACATGGTGAAAACCAACAAAGAAGTGAAGTGAGAACACCCCAGGCTCACAAAGACCGTGCCACACACAGTCTGAAATCGACTGTTTTCTCAAAAAGAGAGGTCATTTGCCGGCATGCAGAATCAAGATGGCGCCAGAAAGTGCCAGAGCAGCCGCGCAGCCGGAAGACTCAGATGGAGAAAGCTCCTGCGCCATGTTAGAAGTAGCAGAAGCCTCCGATCTACCATTATCAAGAGCCTTCTTCAAAAGACACCAACAGCTACATCCACTACAAGAGTTTCCATCATAAAAAATGGCTCCACAACATCCCTTACAGCCAATATAAGCGGATAAGACAAAATTGCACAGAGGACATCGATTTTATCCAACAGGCAAAAATCATCCAGAAAAGATTCATAGATAAAGGCTACCCGAAAGAAATTATAAAGAATGCCTACCAAAAGAGCAGAAAAACAACACAAATAGAGTGCCTGAAAAACACCAAAAAAGAAGAAAATAACACAAGAACAGAAAAATACCCCAAACACCTTAATCTGATAACACAATATAATACCTCAAATAGGGCCGTCCAAGACATCCTGTCCAAACATTGGCATATTTTAAAAAGTGACCCATACCTTGAAAAATACCTCCCAAAAAAACCTGCTGTGACCTACAGGAGAGCACCGACCATAAAAAATACCCTAGCCCCCAGCAAAAAGAATACAAAAAAACCAATAGAAACTAAAAAAGAGCCAGTAGGCAGTTTCAAATGTGGGACAAAACGGTGCCTCTGCTGTAACACAATCACACACAACAATAAGAGCTTCAGCTCAACAAAAAATGGGGCCACCTTCTCCATAAAACATCACCTAAACTGTAAAAGTAGCTATGTCATATACCTCATAGAATGCAAATGTGGACTTCAATATGTGGGGCGAACAACACAAGAATTACATTGTAGACTTAACCAACACAGACACAACATACAGAAACTCTGCCCCAAACACAGCATCTCACGACATTGCGCCACAACACCAGAAAAAAGCAAACATACATTTAAAATCACACCCATAGACTTCATCCCAGATAACCCTTACAATAGGTTCAGCAGCCTCCAGAGGAGAGAGATCTACTGGATCTACCAATTAGATACACTGACCCCATACGGTCTGAATGAGATAAGTGAGACCATTCTATAATCCCCAAAACATTTTGTGACCCAAAAGAAATAGTACCAAGTATCCACACGCTGTTAAAACCAAAACAACAATAATATTATCATATTAAGGAGATAGAGATGACTATACAGGGAGGAAACACCATCACACTAGGCTCCCATCCTTATATATGTGTGTATATGTGTGTGTATATGTACGTGTGGGCATATAGATATATATGTACACCATGCGAATGGGTGTGTATGCATCCATATACATACGGATCCTAACCGATCCATATGAATGCTTTTAGAAAAATCCTTTTTACAATGCTGCTGAGTGTAAATGTTTGCGCTTTCCCACATACACTCAGGTTGTTTTCTGTGGGTATAAGTATGCATACATCAGCCTTTTAAGTCTTTTTACACTAGCCTCTTTTAGTTAATTGTCTAGTAATTCAATCCCCCCTTTTTAACTTTTTTCTATGTATTTAATTATTGATTTATCTATTTATCTATATATATATTCATATGTATACAAAAATTCTCTGTTTACCTCCGATGACAGTGGATGCAGGAACATATAGCAGTCATCTGATTATGTGGGCGGACACAAAAAATCACATGACCGCACACAAAAACCGCCCCCGATAGCATCCAGATACCACATCACAAAGACCAGCCCACTGAGGTCACAAACTGGGCTTGGCCTGCTACAGCATGATCCGATAAAGACCTGATGACAGTGGATGTAGGAGCACACAGCAGTCACCTGACTATGTGGGCGGACAAAGAATCACATGACCGCATGCAAATACCGCCCCCGATAGCATCCAGATACCACTCTGAAAGACCAACCCACTGAGGTCATCAAATGGGTTTGGCCTGCTATAGCATGATCCAATAAAGACCAACCTAGGACCTAGGAGCCACGACATCATCCAACGACCGGCCCACTTACACCAGCGATAGGCTGGAGACAAATACGTCAGCCGAGCATTACTCCTCCCCGCATGTGATAGATATGCCGCACTGCAATACCGGCCCACTGACATCATAGAGGGGCGTTCCCCTGCTACGTCACCCAGATGCCGCCCCCAGAATAAGGTCATACAGACACTGCACAAACGAGCATAATCACCGCCCATACCACGCCCACAGGACGTCACAAGCCAACCTGAAAAACAATATGATTGGCCACTGAACACTGGGGGAGTGTCTGGTATCCTAGCAACAGGGAAAACACTCACGCCCCCAGCCCCCTCTCTCCACCCATGTGATCTGCACACATTGCGCCCAAACGAAGTAGATAAAAACAACTGGAAACATTGTGTTTTTAATGTAATAAGATTTATTGTCCTGAGGAAGGGGGATGTTTTGCCCCCGAAACGCGTAGACTTACTTTATTATTAATAAAAAGATTACCTTTATTGGTACCTTCTGAGCACCGAGTCCTTACTGCACCAGCGCCACCGAGAATGGTCCGATTTTTTCTTTACTTCTCTGCATACAATTTATCCTGACAACCGCAACCACGGCAAGGGATACAGACCAGGGGCAGCAGACGCAGTCTTCTCTTCTCCGTAAACTGGACGGATAAATCCAGACAAGCATTTCGGAGGCGTTGTGACCTTTCACAACCCCTTCTGGTAAGCATAATCAGTAGCTTTTTTGTGCCTATACACTGTGCTGTAAGGTTCCACACAGGAGGCGCTGCCTCCTCTCTTTCTTTTTCCTTCTATATACCGCATCCGGAGCCCGGTGGGAACACACGGACCCCGGAGGACATCCCAAGTCCGAACACCCTGAGGAGGACCTGCAGCCACCAGTGTGAAAAGTGAACCAGCACCTTCAACAAACAACACCCCCAAAAAAAGAAAAAGATAAAGAAAATGGAATACTTCTCACAAAGAACCCAACAAAGGAAATCTCTAATATCAAGATTTACAGCGAAACAGACCGCAGAGCAAACTACGCCAATAGATGACAACATTACGGCAAGTTATACCACAGAAGAGACAAAAACTATGTGCACCTTGTTTCACACATTAGAAGATAACCTAAAAAGTGAACTCTTCCATGCTTTGGACGTTAGTTTCCTACAGATTTATTCACAAGAAAATATAGCCCCACGCGGACTTAGAATAAGCATTGCCCCCACATTTCCAGATGATCAGGCCTTCATATACGAATGGAATGACTATCTTGATCAATGCGCAGCAGGCCTAATGAGAATTATATCACATAAAAGAGAAATCTGTATAAAAAAACACATAGATAACATAGAGACAACCATGAGGGAACTACAAGTTTTTTCTGACCACCCAGACTACGCAACAATGAACCATAACATAAGCAATAGAATCTACCAAAATGAACAAAACATTGTAGCTACCAAAGCAAACAAACTACAAAGAGATAGAACAGACAAACAACAAGGCAATTATAGACCACAACAACAACGGAAAAACAACACATACCAAAACCCTGCAAGCACCATTCCAATCCAACATACCACAGACAGTACAGCACACGATCACAGACTTAAGCCTAACCACGAACATAAGAAAAATAGTCATCAGGAGGTTAGAACGCGCTTTTTTACTAATCAAACACACAAGAGACCCTTTTCTAAAGACACCACAAAACCACAAGTCCACAATAGCGCCACATCATATAACAGCACAAGACGTAAAGATCTCAGACCAACATACATTCCCATAACAACTTTGCAAGAAACACAAAAGACAAAAAATACAGCTTACACAACAGTACAAAATAAGAAAGAAACCCACACCTCTCAACCCGAAAATAGCATACCTTTGCTACCAATACAATCACATACAATGCTCTCCACAACCACACCAAAGAAGAACACTCAAACAACAAAAGATATTTTAGAATCACCGTATGTATACAGCCCAAAGACGACTGACAACATAGAACACAGTCCCCATTGTCCCACGAGGAAAGATTTAGACACGACCACAGATGAGTTTCTAGAAAGATTCAGAACCCTAAAAACTAATTATTTAGACTACAAAAAGAAAAATACAATGAGAAGAGAACAGGAGACAGTCACATCGACACCCCTGATATCACTCAGTCCTCCGAATACAGAACACAAGGAGAACCATGCATCTGGCATATACAGCAAAATAAAGGACAGCACTCAACCTCCGGGGATCCCTACCCAAGACACTAGCATAAACTTGTCCATCTTTACAACTCACCAAACCTCTATCACAGAAGATCAGATAGACATCACACCGCTTATTATCATAGACAACACTGCGGTAGGCACATCGGCCCTGGTTCCTTTTTTAGATCGTGCCAGACCCCCGCAAGTCAGATATACAGAACCGACTATTCACAAGGACACCATCCTCAAAAAACATTCCAACCAGACAGTCACCCCACAGATAACGGAATTCTTCAAGCCCACTCCCGGAAAGAGAAAATTCGAACCCGAGGCTGCAGGGGAGGACAACACCAGAAAAATAAAACCCACATAAAAAATAAAAAAAGAGACAGAAATGAGATACCAACAGTAAAAATCTTTAATCTCTCATCCTACCAAACCACGAAACAAGAAGATAGTCTGCTACAAAAAGGATTATCCTTTTGCCCACTTCATAACATAGACCCCTTCCAATTATATTTAGACATCCAGAAATTTAGAAAAAACCTGACCGTAAAAAGATTTTTCGAACAAGAAAACCGCAAAAAAACTGAAAATATTACACCTGCAGAAGTAGAAGAGATAGATACATATAAACATCAGGAAGTACATCCAAAATCAGGTTTTTTCCCGGTACACAGAGAAGGTCATTTCATACCTACCTTCTTTGACCTAGTAACAGCAGATCTGAAAAAAATCCCACAAAAAAAGGAACAACAAAAAAGACCCCCCACTAGCGGAAACTTAACACACTGTGAGACACGCGCTATGAAAACCCTAAAAAATAATGAGAGCATAATAATAAGGCCGGCTGACAAGGGGGGGGGCATAGTAATTCAAAATATAGAAGATTACGAAGCAGAATCACAGAATATCCTGAGCAACACCGAATACTACCGTGTAACAAAAGATAACCCATTCCCAGACATCATTAAAAGACTAAAAAATCTAGTAAAACATGCCCATGATCAACAGTACATAAATAAAAAAGAAAAAAACTTCCTTATCCCTAAAGCTCCCTCCAACCCATATTTCTACCATCTACCAAAAATACACAAAAACCCAGTGAAACCACCAGGAAGACCAATAGTGTCAAATACAAACTCATCCACAAGCAATATATCTCACTACCTTGATCTTTTCCTCCAACCGTACGTTCGCAATCTAACCAGCTACTTGCATGACTCCAGGCAGCTCATTCAAGAAATAGAAAAAATAAAATGGAAAGACACATATGCCCTATTGACCATGGACGTAACGGCATTATATTCTAATATCGAACACGAACTAGGTATCAAATGTGTGGAAACCACCCTGAGAAACGATAGGACTTTAAAATCACCACAAATCCAATTTTTATTAGACAGTCTACGTTTTGTCTTGGAAAATAATTTTTTCATTTACAATAATACTACATATCACCAATGCCGGGGTACCGCGATGGGTACGAAGGTAGCACCGTCCTTCGCTAATATCTTCATGGGCCAATTCGAGGACACACATATATACAGGAATACAGTAACACTCAAACACATTGTATATTATAAAAGATATATCGACGATATTTTCATTATCTGGGAAGGAGACGAAGAATCCGCACAAAATTTCTGCAACAATCTAAATAAGACACCTTGGGGAATAACCTTTACGCCTAACTACAACAAAAACACAATAGACTTTTTAGACATCTCCATCACTACCAAAAACAATATCCTGACAACTAAAACGTATTTCAAACAAGTAGACACCAACAGCTACATCCACTACAAGAGTTTCCATCATAAAAAATGGCTCCACAACATCCCTTACAGCCAATATAAGCGGATAAGACAAAATTGCACAGAGGACATCGATTTTATCCAACAGGCAAAAATCATCCAGAAAAGATTCATAGATAAAGGCTACCCGAAAGAAATTATAAAGAATGCCTACCAAAAGAGCAGAAAAACAACACAAATAGAGTGCCTGAAAAACACCAAAAAAGAAGAAAATAACACAAGAACAGAAAAATACCCCAAACACCTTAATCTGATAACACAATATAATACCTCAAATAGGGCCGTCCAAGACATCCTGTCCAAACATTGGCATATTTTAAAAAGTGACCCATACCTTGAAAAATACCTCCCAAAAAAACCTGCTGTGACCTACAGGAGAGCACCGACCATAAAAAATACCCTAGCCCCCAGCAAAAAGAATACAAAAAAACCAATAGAAACTAAAAAAGAGCCAGTAGGCAGTTTCAAATGTGGGACAAAACGGTGCCTCTGCTGTAACACAATCACACACAACAATAAGAGCTTCAGCTCAACAAAAAATGGGGCCACCTTCTCCATAAAACATCACCTAAACTGTAAAAGTAGCTATGTCATATACCTCATAGAATGCAAATGTGGACTTCAATATGTGGGGCGAACAACACAAGAATTACATTGTAGACTTAACCAACACAGACACAACATACAGAAACTCTGCCCCAAACACAGCATCTCACGACATTGCGCCACAACACCAGAAAAAAGCAAACATACATTTAAAATCACACCCATAGACTTCATCCCAGATAACCCTTACAATAGGTTCAGCAGCCTCCAGAGGAGAGAGATCTACTGGATCTACCAATTAGATACACTGACCCCATACGGTCTGAATGAGATAAGTGAGACCATTCTATAATCCCCAAAACATTTTGTGACCCAAAAGAAATAGTACCAAGTATCCACACGCTGTTAAAACCAAAACAACAATAATATTATCATATTAAGGAGATAGAGATGACTATACAGGGAGGAAACACCATCACACTAGGCTCCCATCCTTATATATGTGTGTATATGTGTGTGTATATGTACGTGTGGGCATATAGATATATATGTACACCATGCGAATGGGTGTGTATGCATCCATATACATACGGATCCTAACCGATCCATATGAATGCTTTTAGAAAAATCCTTTTTACAATGCTGCTGAGTGTAAATGTTTGCGCTTTCCCACATACACTCAGGTTGTTTTCTGTGGGTATAAGTATGCATACATCAGCCTTTTAAGTCTTTTTACACTAGCCTCTTTTAGTTAATTGTCTAGTAATTCAATCCCCCCTTTTTAACTTTTTTCTATGTATTTAATTATTGATTTATCTATTTATCTATATATATATTCATATGTATACAAAAATTCTCTGTTTACCTCCGATGACAGTGGATGCAGGAACATATAGCAGTCATCTGATTATGTGGGCGGACACAAAAAATCACATGACCGCACACAAAAACCGCCCCCGATAGCATCCAGATACCACATCACAAAGACCAGCCCACTGAGGTCACAAACTGGGCTTGGCCTGCTACAGCATGATCCGATAAAGACCTGATGACAGTGGATGTAGGAGCACACAGCAGTCACCTGACTATGTGGGCGGACAAAGAATCACATGACCGCATGCAAATACCGCCCCCGATAGCATCCAGATACCACTCTGAAAGACCAACCCACTGAGGTCATCAAATGGGTTTGGCCTGCTATAGCATGATCCAATAAAGACCAACCTAGGACCTAGGAGCCACGACATCATCCAACGACCGGCCCACTTACACCAGCGATAGGCTGGAGACAAATACGTCAGCCGAGCATTACTCCTCCCCGCATGTGATAGATATGCCGCACTGCAATACCGGCCCACTGACATCATAGAGGGGCGTTCCCCTGCTACGTCACCCAGATGCCGCCCCCAGAATAAGGTCATACAGACACTGCACAAACGAGCATAATCACCGCCCATACCACGCCCACAGGACGTCACAAGCCAACCTGAAAAACAATATGATTGGCCACTGAACACTGGGGGAGTGTCTGGTATCCTAGCAACAGGGAAAACACTCACGCCCCCAGCCCCCTCTCTCCACCCATGTGATCTGCACACATTGCGCCCAAACGAAGTAGATAAAAACAACTGGAAACATTGTGTTTTTAATGTAATAAGATTTATTGTCCTGAGGAAGGGGGATGTTTTGCCCCCGAAACGCGTAGACTTACTTTATTATTAATAAAAAGATTACCTTTATTGGTACCTTCTGAGCACCGAGTCCTTACTGCACCAGCGCCACCGAGAATGGTCCGATTTTTTCTTTACTTCTCTGCTTCTTCAAAAGACGCTATACAAAGCTCTCCAGCCTCTGCATAAGGACATCTCAGACATCAAAACGGAGGAAAAGCAAATTGGGGGACGCGTATTGGCACTAGAAGAGACCCAAACGACCCTACTTAATCATAGTGAGGCCATGCGTAAGGTCCTGCAAGACCACAACTCATACCTTACCTCCATTCTCCTCCACCTGGAAGATCAGGAAAACAGGAGCATGCGGAAAAATGTCTGCATCAGAGGTGTGACTGTCATGGTCTTACCTGCTTGCTGCTCTCCTTCGTTTGACATGTGCTGGCGGCCATCTTGGGTCCTGGGTTTCTTGTAGCCTTCCACCCTGCGGCTCCTCCTTCCCCTGGGAGGAGCTGGATGCCTAGCTCATATATATAGGAGGTCTGTGGCTTCAGTTCCTTGCTTGGTCCTCTTGTGTTCACATGCTTCTAAGACTGCTGCTGCTTCTGGTTCCTGATCCTGGCCTCGTCTGACTACCCTGCTGGTTCCTGATCCTGGCTTCGTCTGACTACCCTGCTGGTTCCTGATCCTGGCTTCGTCTGACTACCCTGCTGGTTCCTGATCCTGGCTTCGTCTGACTACCCTTCTGGTTCCTGACCTCTGGCTTCGCAAAGACTCTGCTCGGTTTCACCATCCGTTTGGACTTTTGCTTTACAGCTTTATTTTCAATAAAGCCTTCTTATTTTCACTTATCTCTTGTTGTACGTCTGGTTCATGGTTCCGTGACATTAGGACCAAGCCATGAATTCTGACGGTACAGGGCCATCCTCGCTACCCACGCTGGTTGCCAGACTTGATCAGCAGGATCACCTGTTGGGTCGGTTCGCTGTGGCGTTGCAAACCCTGCTTGAACGCACGGCTCATTTCGCTCCCGTTGCCGATGGGTCGGTTGTCGCTCCTGGGCTCGCTCCTACTGCCGCTCCGGTTGTTGCGCCAGAGTCTACCCCGACACCTGTTGTTGCGCCTGCGGTGTTTCGGGGTATGACCGGTTCTGCCCCTCTTCCACAGCGCTTTGGGGGAGAGCCAACTCAGTGCCGAGGTTTCCTTAACCAGGTGGGCATTTATTTCGAGTTGCTGCCACATGCCTTTCCTACTGAGAGATCAAAGGTGGGCTTCTTGATCTCGCTGCTCTCGGACAAGGCCTTGGCCTGGGCCAGCCCTTTATGGGAGAACAACAATCCGGTGGTTGCCGAGTTTTCCGGTTTTGTTGCTTCTCTTCGGAAGGTATTCGATGTGCCGGCTCGTGCTGCCTCTGCTGCGAAGCTCCTTATGTCCATCAGACAGGGTTCACGATCCGTAGCTGAATACGCCATTGAGTTTCGTACCCTGGCAGCAGAGGTGGGCTGGAATAATGAGGCTCTGGTCGCTGCTTTCTCTCATGGTCTCTCGGATGCCTTGAAGGATGAGGTTGCAGCTAAGGACCTACCAGTTGAGCTCGAGTCTCTTATTTCTTTCCTGATTTTGATTGACACCAGACTCAGGGAGAGACCTTCCTTTAAGGAGAACCTGCGGAGGTCTTCTAACAGATTGGTGCCTACGTTTGCTGTCCCACCCGTGCCTCCCTCTCCTCCCACGCCTCCTGGGGATGACTTGTCTGGGGGTGAACCCATGCAGCTGGGGTTTGCTCGCCTGTCCGAGGGGGAGAGGGCACTCCGGAGACGCGAGGGCCGATGCATGTACTGTGGTCTCGGTGGGCATTTTCGGTTGGCATGTCCGAACCGTCCGGGAAACGCTCGTACCCTGAGATCCTGTCGGGGGCAGATCTTGGGTGGAGTCTCCTCGTCCCCGGTTTCCCGTGTTGACAAACCACTGATCACTGTTGTCCTCTCCTGGGTCGGGGGCTCGGTGACGACCCAGGCGTTGGTGGACTCTGGTGCTGGTGGTTTGTTCATTGATAGTGTGTTCGCTGCCGCCAATTCCATTCCTCTGCAGGCTCGAGGTTCCCCACTGGCTCTTGAGGCGATAGACGGCAGACCCCTTCTGCCGCCACACGTGACTCATGAGACCCTTCCAGTGGGAATAGCCATTGGTGCCGTTCACAGAGAGTCGGTCTGCCTCCAGGTTATTTCGTCTCCACACTACTCGGTGGTCTTGGGGTACCCCTGGCTCCAGAAGCATAATCCGACTTTCGATTGGAGATCGGTCGAGATCCTCTCGTGGTCACCGCAGTGTGGGGCTAGTTGCATCCATGGGTCTGTCAAGTTGCTGTGTACTTCCTCGGACTCTCTGTTGCCTCCTGAATACGAGGAGTACCGGGATGTATTCGATAAGGTGCGCGCGGTTGCCCTACCTCCGCACCGCCCATACGATTGTGCCATAGAGTTACAATCTGGTGCCGTTCCTCCTCGTGGCAAAGTCTATCCACTGTCGGTAGCGGAGAATGAGGCCATGGAGGAGTACGTGAGGGAGGCGCTTTCACGCGGACACATTCGCAAATCTTCGTCCCCGGCAGGGGCTGGATTTTTCTTTGTGAAAAAGAAGGGCGGTGAGTTGAGGCCTTGCATCGATTACAGGGGTCTCAATCGCATCACGATCAAGAACGCTTACCCGATACCCTTGATTTCCGAGCTGTTCGATCGCCTTAAAGGGGCCACGGTCTTTACCAAACTCGACCTGAGGGCGGCATATAACCTGGTAAGGATCAAGGCGGGCGATGAGTGGAAGACCGCGTTTAACACCAGGACCGGTCATTACGAATCCTTGGTTATGCCCTTTGGGTTGTGCAATGCGCCCGCAGTCTTTCAGGAATTCATCAACGATGTTTTCCGTGACCTGTTGCAGCAGTGTGTGGTAGTCTATTTGGATGACATCTTGGTATATTCTGAATCCATGGAGGCCCACATTCTGGATGTCAGACGAGTGTTGCAACGGTTACGAGAGAACAAGCTGTTCGGTAAGCTTGAGAAATGCGAATTTCACCGATCCCAGGTAACCTTCTTAGGTTACATCATTTCCGCTGAGGGGTTCTCCATGGATCCTGAGAAGGTTTCGGCTGTCTTACAGTGGCCCCAGCCCAGTGGTCTTCGTTCCCTGCAGCGCTTTTTGGGCTTCGCCAATTATTATCGGAAGTTCATCAGGGACTTTTCCATGCTGGCCAAGCCTCTCACGGATCTGACCAGGAAGGGCAGTAATTCCCAGGTCTGGCCGCTCGAGGCCATCCGAGCTTTTGAGGCCCTAAAGTCCGCCTTTGTGTCGGCTCCGATTCTGTCGCATCCCAACCCTGGGTTGCCCTTTGTCCTCGAGGTGGACGCGTCTGAGACGGGAGTAGGCGCCCTTCTGTCTCAGCGTAGAACACCAGAGGGTCCTCTGCTTCCTTGTGGGTTTTACTCCCGGAAACTGTCTTCCGCGGAGTGCAACTATCAGATTGGTGACAGGGAGTTATTGGCCATCGTGCAGGCCCTTAAAGAATGGAGGCACTTGCTCGAGGGTTCGGTGGTTCCGGTTCTCATCCTGACGGACCACAAGAATCTGACCTACCTTTCTGAGGCCAAGAGATTGACACCACGTCAGGCCAGATGGGCTCTGTTCTTGTCACGTTTTAATTACGTGGTCTCCTACCTACCCGGTTCCAAGAACATCAGGGCGGATGCCTTATCACGGCAGTACTCCGAGCTGTCCAGGGAGGAGTCGATTCCGACTTCGGTCATACCTCCGAATCAGATCCTGGCCGCCATTCGCACCAGCCTGACCTCTCCCCTGGGTGAGCAGATTTTGGCGGCTCAATCTGGTGCTCCCTCTGGGAGACCCAACGGCAGATGTTTTGTGCCTGAGGAGTTGCGCACTCGGTTGTTGCGAACCTACCATAACTCCAAGACCGCGGGGCATCCTGGAAAGAATCAGCTGTCCTGGGCTGTTTCACGTCTGTTCTGGTGGCCTTCCCTACGTTCCGACATCGCCGCATATGTAGCGGCATGCTCCGTTTGTGCCCAGAGTAAGTCCCCTCGGCACCTTCCGTTGGGCCTTCTGCAACCCATAGCCACCGGGGAGCGCCCATGGTCACACCTGGGGATGGATTTCATTGTGGACCTCCCTGCATCCCGAGGCCATACGGTCATTCTCATGATTGTGGATCGGTTTTCCAAAATGTGCCACTGTGTTCCTCTCAAGAAGTTACCCTCTGCACAAGAGTTGGCCACGATTTTTGCCAGGGAGGTCTTCCGGTTGCACGGTTTGCCTAAGGAGATTGTGTCGGATCGGGGGAGTCAGTTTGTGTCCAGGTTCTGGCGCGCCTTTTGCTCCCAGTTGGGGATTCATCTCTCCTTCTCCTCGGCCTACCACCCTCAGTCCAATGGGGCCGCAGAACGATCCAATCAGGCCTTGGAGCAATTCCTTCGTTGCTATGTCTCCGATCACCAAGACAATTGGGTTGACCTCCTGCCTTGGGCTGAGTTTGCCAGGAACACGGCGGTGAACTCTTCCTCTGGGACGTCTCCCTTCATGGCCAATTATGGGTTCCAACCTGCCGTGTTACCGGAGGTATTCTCTCCCCAGGATATTCCGGCTGTGGAGGATCACCTTTCCGTCCTACGTGCTTCTTGGGTACAGATCCAGAAGTCCCTTGAGGTCTCTGCGCAGCGCCAGAGATTCCAGGCTGATCGCAGACGAGCGCCTGCTCCTTCCTACCAGGTCGGAGACCGTGTATGGTTGTCCACCCGCAACCTCAACCTTCGAGTGCCCACTCCCAAGCTGGCGCCTCGCTTTGTTGGTCCCTTCCGAGTGCTTCGCAGGGTAAACCCGGTAGCCTATGCCCTTGCGCTTCCTCCTGGCATGCGGATCTCCAACGTGTTTCATGTCTCCCTGTTGAAGCCACTGGTGTGTAATCGTTTCACTTCCTCGGTTCCTCGGCCTCGTCCGGTCCAAGTGGGCAATCGTGAGGAATATGAGGTGAGCAATATCCTGGACTCACGCCTGGTCCGCGGTCGGTTGCAGTTTTTGGTCCATTGGCGTGGTTATGGTCCAGAGGAGCGTTCCTGGGTTCCCTCCGCAGATGTCCATGCTCCTGCCTTGCTCCGAGCCTTCCACGCACGCTTCCCTCAGAAACCGTTTTGTGCTCCGCGGAGGAGGGGCCCTTGAGGGGGAGGTACTGTCATGGTCTTACCTGCTTGCTGCTCTCCTTCGTTTGACATGTGCTGGCGGCCATCTTGGGTCCTGGGTTTCTTGTAGCCTTCCACCCTGCGGCTCCTCCTTCCCCTGGGAGGAGCTGGATGCCTAGCTCATATATATAGGAGGTCTGTGGCTTCAGTTCCTTGCTTGGTCCTCTTGTGTTCACATGCTTCTAAGACTGCTGCTGCTTCTGGTTCCTGATCCTGGCCTCGTCTGACTACCCTGCTGGTTCCTGATCCTGGCTTCGTCTGACTACCCTGCTGGTTCCTGATCCTGGCTTCGTCTGACTACCCTGCTGGTTCCTGATCCTGGCTTCGTCTGACTACCCTTCTGGTTCCTGACCTCTGGCTTCGCAAAGACTCTGCTCGGTTTCACCATCCGTTTGGACTTTTGCTTTACAGCTTTATTTTCAATAAAGCCTTCTTATTTTCACTTATCTCTTGTTGTACGTCTGGTTCATGGTTCCGTGACAGTGCCTGAGGACATTCCCCCTGGAGAGATTACAAGTGCGGTCACCGCCATCTTTGCCTCCCTTGTGGGAGAAGACAAACCCTCACAGTTAATAATCGAGCGGGCCCACAGAGCCCTGCGGCCGAAACCGCCTAAAAGCGGCCCACTTAGAGACATAATATGTGGCCTACTAAATTATCTAGACACGGCCTCTCTTTTGCACGCTGCGAGAGATACGAAGGACATTACTTATAATGGGGCGAGAATACAATTTTTCCAGGAGCTTGCCTCCAGTACACTGGTGAAACGCAGAGCCCTAAAGCCTGTCACAGATGCCCTCCGGGTGCACAAACTACCAGTGCGGTGGTTGTTCCCCTTTGGCCTGGCTACCTCTAAAGCAGGGCAGCAAATTGTGATTAGAATGCCACAGGACTTAACAGCAGCATGGGAAAAGCTTGATATTGCACCAGTGGAAGTTCAGCCATGGATGCCTGTGCCAGAGAAACTTCAAATTCCGGACTTACCTGAGATCCCAACGTGGCAAGTGGTCAAGAAACCAAAGTCCCCCAAAAATAGGAAGAACACCTGAAGGTCGTCGGGAGTCCACCTTAACTACATTCTCAAAGTCGCCTCTACCCTTCTACACCAGATGCGACATGTTTCACTGCAGGTCGAATATTTTCCTTGATATGGTCTGCATTATGTTCATGTCTCTTAGGTCACTAGTCCATTATTCTTTTAGTGGATGGTGAACCAGGAACTACATCTATAGTTCACTTCTTTTAAATAAGTCTTAAAAGGTCTCTTTTTTATATTGCTTTTTCACCTTTTAGGATCTATTGAGATCTCCTTGTTTGAACACATTATGCAATGCTATGTGTAATCTTAGCTGTTTACAAAAAGCAGCTAGTCTTAATGTCAATGGCTTTCCTCCCTTCCCAGCGGGGGTGTTGTGTTCCTCCGGGCCGAACTCATCCTCCCCATTTACACACTGGAGATGGCATGGGTAAGCTCGTTGAAACGCAAGCACATCAGTTAATGGTTATATCAATTACCACCACCAATCCCCTGTCTGTTACCACTGTTTGTTGTAAAAATTGGTTCCTACCAATTTTTACAACAAAAGGCTCGCAGTAGGCAGCGACATATACTTCTCTTCATGGGGTTATGGCTAATTTAAATGTATGGTCCCATAATGTGAACGGGCTTAATATTCCTCAAAAGAGGAAACAAATTTTCAACATGCTACTTAAACAGAAAGCAGATATAGTCTTGTGGCAGGAGACGCATTTCCGCCATAGCCATATACCTTCTCTATCCACATCTAAATATTCACAATGGTTTCATGCCACACACTCATCTGCTTCTAGAGGAGTGTCTATAGCCATCAGCTCCACCATCCCTTTTCGTCTGGTTAAATCTACATTGGCCGTCTGCTCATTACACAGGGCACGATTTTTAATTTAAAAATCACTATAGCTAACGTATACGCACCTAATTCACACCAAGTCCCTTGGTTACTTGGGACGCTCAAGACGATTAGAGATTATACTGAAGGTATGCTGATAGTGGGAGGTGACCTTAATATCTCCTTAGACACCCCGTCCCAAGGATCCTCCAAAATTCCTAGGAAACAAATGGTAAAATTGATGATGGCATTGGCGGAGATGCGTCTGGTTGATGTCTGGAGAACTATTCATCCCATGGACAGGGATTACACTTTTTTCTCACACGTTCACAACTGATACAGCCAAATTGACTACCTTTTCTTGCCTGACTCCCATATAACATTAGTGAAAAGTGCAGATATTGGAAATTTGGTGATATCAGATCATGCCCCTGTCATGTTGTCACTCTCTCTCCAATGTCTCCCACATAAAGCATGGTCGTGGAGGTTGAATACCACACTTCTCGAAACGCAGACACACCTAAAAGCATTTGGAGAAAAGCTAGAAAACTACTTCAAAACTAATACTTCACCGGAAACTTTCACACCAATACTGTGGGAGGCCCACAAGGCCTACATAACGGGCGAACTGCTAGCCCTAGGTTCTTATGTTAAGAAGAAAGCCACAAAGGAGTTGATGTCGTTACTCTCCCAGATTCAAACGCAAGAAAAAATGTATAAATTAACGCCTTCTGATGTACATGAAAAAGGTTTTGATCACACTTAGACGTAGGGTCAAAGACCTTCTTAACATTAAGGAGGCTCGATCTCTCTTACGCCTAAAAAGTAGATTATACGAACACGGTGACAAAGGGAACAAAATGATGACTCACTTAATTAAAAAGTTTTTTTCAGCAATACGGTCCAGCCCATCTTTAAGAGTCACCTCTACCCCTCTCATTGCTAAAGCCTTCCAGACATTCTATACAAATTTATATAATCTCCCTTCATCAGTTGTGGATCCTAACTTACAAGGAAAACCATATGAATCTCTCCTAGCAGAGTTTCTAAATTCAATTAAATCCCCCACATTATCTGGAGAGGAGTGACAGCAACTCCTTAAACCATTTTCCATATCTGAAATAGAAAAAGTCCTCAGTTCCATCCCTATAGGGAAGAGCTCTGGTCCAGATGGACTCCCAATTATCTACTATAAGAAATTCAAACAGTTTTTACTTCCTCATTTCACGGACCTCTGCAACTCATTGTTGGGAGGATCATCTCTGGCTCCCCAGGCCTTGAGGGCACATATAACAATTCTACACAAAGAAGGAAAAGACCCTGAGGACTGTGGGAGCTATATACCCATCTCTTTACTCAACTGTGACTTGAAATGGTGGTCAAAATTGCTGGAATATAGAATATCCCCTCTGTTAAACAAACTTGTTGACCCAGAACAAGTAGGGTTTGTCCCTGGAAGGGAGGGGAAACACAATATATGGAGACTGATCCACAATGCCCATGTAAGGAATGCACCCATGTTGCTATTGGGTACTGATGCGGAGAAGGCATTCGACAGGGTCAACTGGGACTTTATGAAAGCTACATTGATGAAATTTGGTTTTCCCTCTGTTTTTGTTACAGCTTTTTTCTCACTATATACATGCCCGACGGCGCAAGTGCTGGTAAATGGTGCCCTGTCGGATGCCTTCCCCATCAGAATTGGGACTAGGCAAGGTTGCCCCCTTTCCCCTTCCCTATTCATCTTATGTCTAGAGATGCTCCTCCTAAAAATCAGACAATCGGATAAAATACATGGTATTCCCCTTGGTCAGTATCATCATAGGTCTGAGGCGTTTGCTGACAACCTCTTAATTATAATATCCAATCCGACTGAGGCCCTCCCCATTATCATGTCCATATTTAGCCAGTACAGTTTGCTCTCTAATTTCAAGATAAATTTTTCCAAATCAGAGGCCCTTCTGATTAACATTTCACCCACCATTTTAGCCCCACTCAAACGTTCTTCTCCTTTTAAATGGCCCCCAACTGCCATTAAGTTCCTGGGTGTGCAGGTCCCTGCTGACCTGAGCCTACTGTTTAAACTTAACTACACTCCATTACTATCCAAGGTTAGATCCTTTATGTCCTCTTTAAGGGTGCCATACATGTCATGGTTTGGTAGAAAAAACCTATTGTCCACGTTTGTTTTACCCCAACTTCTATACTTCCTACAAGCTATTCCGATACACCTACCGTCCTCCTACTTTGCTCAAATTAAGAGCTTATTTACATCCTTTCTGTGGAAAAACAGAAGAGCTAGAATAGCCTTCTCACTCCTAACCCAAAGGAAGGGTAAAGGTGGTATCTTGCTGCCTGATATATCAATATATTATAAGGCTATCCAGCTATTTAGATGGGCACTCTATTGGAAGTGCATAGACATGCTCTTTTGTGGTTACGGGTGGTCCCACTCTCTCTCTCTGCCCTAAGATGTGCATCCTAACAAAAAGTATGCTCAATAGTTATCGAAACTCCTCAGCCTCTCCTCAAAACAGAAGTAAAGTGTCAAAAATGGTCCCACTTAGTGTGCTACCTTACCTCTTTAGCAAGATGGGAGGGAGGGACAAGAGTTGGTGGCACTCCTTGGGAGGAACAAAGATAGGCAAGATGACAGAGACCAACCACATACTCTCCTTGGAAAACATTCACATTAAGCTGGAAAGAGATCCACCTACCCTGATACAAGTTTGGGATTTTAATAACATATGTAAGAAATACAAAAAAACTTCCGCCCCAACATTCCTAGATCACACGTGGTTGAAAAACCTCACAGACCTCCCTTCGCCACTGAAAAAATCATTATCGGTTATCTATAACAATTTACTGAATATAACTAGTGTCTCCAAACCCTATTACTTATGTCACTGGGGAAGAGAAATAGGGAGATGTTTCTCTGACATTGAATCTACCTATATCCTCTCTCATGCAAAAGGCTTTTCTACCTGCATTCGATATCAGGAAAACTCCTACAAAATCATTACTAGATGGTACAAAACACCAGTTTACCTAGCTTCTATTGGGGTCTCTCCCACTGATCAATGCTGGAGATACCAATCAGATGTGGGTTCCATGCTCCACATCTGGTGGTTTTGCCCTCTATTATCACAATACTGGAGGGATGTAGAGGATTCCATCAACTCTATCTGCTCCACTTCTATCAAACTTACTCCCGAGCTGATATTGCTTTGGATCCCAACTCCCAACTTTCAGCCTACTAAAGAAAACCTTCCCACACATATGATTGCAACAGCAAAATTACTCATCCCCACTAAGTGGAGAGATACCACACCCCCAAATATAAAAATGTGGTTTAATAAAATGCACCAGCTTCATAGAATGGAGGAACTGTTGGGTTGGGTCCATAGCAGTTGACTCAAATATCTTGAGGTGTGGCAACCCTGGAAAGGGGCCCAGGCAGTGAGAGACTCGGACACTCTGGATCAGGTTGAAGTACAGGACCTTCAAGAGAGCGTGTGTTCAACCTAAGAAACAGGATCCACCACTTACCCTCGGAACTTAAATGTTGACCCCGTTCATTATCACCGTCTATGGGAAAGACATACACATACTTATCTTTGCATAGTTACCTACACCTTCTTACCACTCCATTAGCAAATCACGCCCTATGAGGTTTATGGATCTCCTGCCGCTTCAGAGCCTAGTTCTTCCCACCTTTTTTGTTTATTTTGTACTTTTTGCATCCTTTGTACATTCTAATTGTGATGTGTTTATAGACATATAAAGCTTTGTCTTATGTCATGCTGCAATGATGTTTTATAATTTCACATGCTGTGTATCTCAATTGTTATAAGGCATTGTTTTATTCCTACTTGAAACAATTGAAACAATAAAAAGAAATTATACAAAAAAAATAAGAACTGATGGGTTGCTGGTCAATGACACCGGGAGTTCAGGCATCTTGCTGCGACTCCTGATGCCACGCCCCCTTAGTCTGCTGCGATCTCTGCTTGTGCCAGAAACATTTAGGCATTTTCCCGTCCTTTGTGCATGGCCTGGCACTTCTCTGTCTGACATACTTTTAGCTGAACTAAATAAATTAAAAGCAAATTAAAAACACCCCTAAAAGCGACAAATATATTTTTATTTCTCTACTGAAATAGGCCACTAAACGCTTTTAACACATAACTGCAACAGTGAAGTGCGTATATATTTTTCTTTCTGTACTGAAATACTGTAGGCCACTTTTAGCAGAAATAAATGCGCCAGTAAAGCGTGTATATATTTTTCTTTCTGTACTAAAGTAGGCCACTAAACGCTTTTGTCACAAATAAGTGCACCAGTGAAGTGTGTATATTTGTTTCTTTCTATAATGAAATAGGGCCACTAAATGCTTTTGCCACAAATAAATGCACCAGTGAAGTGCATATATATTTTTCTTTCTGTACTGAAATAGACCACTAAACTCTTTCACAAATAAATGCAACAGTGAAGTGCGTATATTTTTTTCCTTTTTGTACTGAAATAGGACACTGAACGCTTTCACCACATATAGCTGCACAAGCAAAATGCCTATATATTTTCCATTTTGTACTGAAATAGGCCACTAAACTCTTTCACAAATAAATGCAGCAGTGAAGTGTGTATATTTATTTCCTTCTTGTACTGAAATAGGACACTGAACCCTTTCAAGACATCTAACTGGATAAGTTAAATGCATATATATTTTTCCTTTTTTGTACTGAAATAGGCCACTAAACTCTTTCACAAATAAATGCAACAGTGAAGGGCGTATATTTTTTTTCCTTTTTGTACTGAAATAGGACACTGAACGCTTTCAACACATATAACTGCATAAGTTAAATGCGTATATATTTTTCCTTTTTATACTGAAATAGGCCACTAAACTCTTTTAACACAAATAACTGCAGAAGTGAAATGCGCATAAACGGATGTAGTATGGTTAAGACTTTATGAGATGTGTTAACTAAACTAAAGTTATAAAAATGCATTAAGCAATTGCTTTTCAATGGCTTTTGTTTCAAGATAACGCAATGAGATAATTAAATTTGAGTTAAGGGTTTGAGTGTTACCCCTGCTACATCTGTATTTTTCTTTTTCCACAGATATAAGCCACTAAAGGCTTTTCAACATAGCACTTGGACCCTAATGACAAGAACAAATTGCTAGAATGCCAGAAATGTATAATGGCTATTTGGATCCCCAAATAATGTTTCCTTGCACTTGTAAATCGCTTTTTTTTTCACAATGAGGTTTATCTAGCACTGTCCCAAGCGACTTCAGGCGTCTCTCCCTGCACTAAGATGCTGTGAAATGATTCCTCCCTATCCTTTCCCTGCACTTGTAAATTGCTTTTCTGGCACTGTCCCTAGCGCCTTCTGACGTCTCTCCCTGCACTAAGATGCTGTGAAATTATTCCTCCCTATGCTTTCCTTGCACTTATAAATCGTTTTTTCATTTTTTTTTCACAATGAGGTTTTTCCTATTGCTGTCCCAAGCACTTCTCATGTCTGTCCCTGCACTCAGAATGCTGGAAAATGCCTGACTCTAAGATGGCCGCCATATTTATAGGGCTGTGACATCACAGGGCTGGCTGCTGATTAGCTGCATGCATGGCATTATGGGTGGCCCGCCTTCCCAGAGTTCCTTGCTTCATGTCCTCACACGTGTAGCTGCCATTGTAGCCGCCATTTTAGGCAAAATTGCGATTTATTACCACGAAGCACGTGGAAATTCGCATTCGTTGCAAATCAAATTTTTCCTGAAATTCGGATCTAATTCCACTTCGTCAGCTTCGATTCGCTCATCTCTAGATATCTCCAATCAGGACCCAAAAAAAGAAATAGCTAGTATTTGTTCATCTGAAGGTATAATTAATTACTCAAGATCAAGAATGCATTAAAGAAGCATTCATGAAATATTTTCTGGAAATGTATGAATCTGAGAGTAGTGCTTTAGACAAAGTGATTGACACATATTTGGATTCTATCTCTCTTCCAGTACAGATATCCAAAGAGCATTCATTGATGCAAATCTTTCATCACAAGAGTTAGAGGCCACTTTGAAAGCTTGTGTGGTAAACTCCTCTCCAGGATCTGATGGACTCCCATATGAGTTTTATCGTAAATACAGGGAGGTCATTCCTCCCCATCTCTTGAAGTTATTCATCGGGGCAATAGAGGATGGTAATCTTCCGGAATCAATGACTGAATCTGTAATAGTATTAATTTAGAAAAAAGGCAAAGACCCCTTAGATATGGGTTCATATAGGCCTATTTCTCTACTTAATACAGATGTTAAGCTTCTCTCAAGGATTCTTAATACTAGGTTGTCTAAAGTTATCTCATCTATTATACACCCTGATTAAAATGGGTATATTCCCAACACGGGCGCTCACTACAACCTACACCGCCTTTTTCTAAATTTTTAGTCCTCCCGGGGGGTCTTTCACTCCATCCTGTCCTTGGATGCCTCAAAGGCCTTTGACAGGGTGGAGTGGAGATTCCTCTGGAGGGTATTAGAGAGCATGGGATTTGGGAGTACGTTTATAAATATGATTAAGCTTTAAAGGGAATCTGTCACTAGCATATTAGCAATTTTTTTTTTTATGAATCCATGTGTAATAAAGTACCTTATATCCAAATGTCTTGTTCTTTTTATTGTGAGTCTTGTCATTTCTTCAAAAAAACGCTTCTTATGATATGCAAATGAAGCTGTAAGGAGCCCAGAGGGGTGTTATTCTTTCTCCACGGTGCCCAGGAACGCCCCTCTGAAGTGCCGTGCCCGCCTAAATTTGAAAACTAATAACTCCAAGTTCAGCTAAATCGCCTCCCAGAGGCGAGGCTAAGTGCTCCCCCCCCCCCAGCGCCGCGCTCTGCGGCAAACACCTCCGATCCTCCGTCTCGCCTGCAACCGAAATCCCGCGCAGGCGCAGTGCCGGCGATTTAGCTGGCTGAGGAAACAGCGAACACGTCACTGGGATCGGCGCATGCCCAGTGACGCTGTTGAAGCTGTTGCCCTCAGTAGTCTTATCATAGCGCAGGCCCAGGAAATCGCCGGCACTGCGCCTGCGCGGGATTTCGGTTGCTGGGGGGGGGTAGGAGCACTTAGCCTCGCCTCTGGGAGGCGATTTAGCTGAACTTGGAGTTATTAGTTTTCAAATTTAGGCGGGCACGGCACTTCAGAGGGGCGTTCCTGGGCACCGTGGAGAAAGAATAACACCCCTCTGGGCTCCTTACAGCTTCATTTGCATATCATAAGAAGCGTTTTTTTGAAGAAATGACAAGACTCACAATAAAAAGAACAAGACATATGGATATAAGGTACTTTATTACACATGGATTCATTTAAAAAAAAAATTGCTAATATGCTAGTGACAGATTCCCTTTAATATAAATCCCCTAAGGCGAGGTTGAATATCAATAAGACGCTTACAAGGTATATTTCTTTGGAAAGAGGTACTCGCCAAGGATGTCCACTCTCTCCACTATTATTCAATGTTTATATTGAGCCTCTCGCTGTCAGGATCAGGCAGGATCCCATGATTGAAGGGTTTGGGATATTGGGAACAGATGATAGTATTTCTTTATATGCCGATGATGTTCTGTTTTATATACAGTACAACATACTAATACTACACTCTTGAGAGTTATTTGAGTTATTAACTCCTTTGGTGAGGTTTCGGGCCTTGATATTAATTGGTCTAAGACGATTCTGATGCCTTTAGATAGATTGCAACCTTTTACTCAGGAGTTTTATAGTAATTTGAATATTTCTGACTCATTTGAATATTTGGGCATCACTATTTCATCCAAGACTGAAGACTTCCCACAGCTCAATTTGATTCCATTGATAACTAAATTAAGATCTAAAATAAAGATATGGCTCGGACTCCCGCTATCTAAAGCTGATAGAATATCATTGGTAAAGATGGTTATTTTGCCCCAATTATTGTACATCCTTAGGAACTCCCCAGTATGGATCGAAGTTAGGTTTTTTAAACTGATTGAGAGAATCATCAATAGCCTACTTTGGGGGAAAAAGTGAGTAAGGCTTAAATTGGAGTACAGGGAGTACCCGGGTTACGTATATTCAAGTTAAGTACAACTCCTACTTACGTACACTGCCTCATGGGACTGGAAGTGTACTCCCCCTTCAAGCTCTCAGCATTCTTGCACTACAAGCCGTTGATAAGAGACATCCAGAACTCCCCTGCCCGTTCTCTGCAGCTGGGAGTTGAAAACCACATCAGAGGCTGATACACGTGGGGCTAGCAGTGTCAGTCCCGCCGCCCACCATCTCCAGACAGTGATCAGTGACCCTCTGTCTGCATCCAAGGGAGAGGGGAGAGAATGGCTGTCAGGCTGCTCTGTGAAGCAGCACGTGAGCCCAGCCTCCGTTTGTGTTTGCAGGGGGGAGGGAGGGGGCAGTGTGTGCTGTGTAAAGCAGAGCAGAGCTCACTTAAAGAGCAAAAAACATTCCAGAGCAGACAATCAGACTGCTTTAGGGACAAGTTTTATTAGCCTGAGCAACAGTTTAACTATTCATTAAAGGAGACCATCACAGGGTTCTCTGACAGCTGTACCCTGTCCCCTGAATCTGGTGTCCATCCAGATTCCCCCCATAACATTGTCATCCACCGATGTTGTCGATTGCGCCTCTGCTGCATCGGCACAATACTGTTAATCCGATTTTTTTTATATTTTGCCCTTTAATAAAGCCAGTATCTGCTTCATCCTCCTTGTCTGCTGTACTGTATTTGAACCCTACCATGCGGTATTTTCCTCCCCTGACCACTACAGATTTTCCATCGAACAGGACTGTTGATGTGAGAGGCACAAAATCCATAACAGTTAAAACTAGGACACGAGCAAACCCATTACAGGGTTGTGTTTTTCTGCTGCGCAGATGGCACCAAGCTGCTACCAATTCTGATTTTCAAAAGGAAGAACATGCCAAAAGAGGTGATCACACAAGGAGTGATTGTCCATGCTCACGACAAAGGGTGGATAGACGCAAATGGCATGAAAGTATGGATCGAAAAGGTGTGGTCCAAATGCCCTGGAGGACTTCTTAAGAAACTGGCCCTACTAGTGCTTGACCAGTTTAGGGCACATATCAGCGAAACCACAAAAATGAGATTTAAGGAAGTGAACACCCATCTAGCGGTAATTGCTGGGGGGCTTACCAGCCAGCTACAACCTCTGGACATTTCCATTAATAAGCCATTTAAAGTGTTCATGAGGGAGGAATGGAACAAGTGGATGGCAGCTGGGAACCATGACCTGACTCCCACTGGAAGGATGAAGAGGCCCACCATCACCCAAGTCTGTGAGTGGGTGAAAACATCATGGCAGGCAGTCAACGATTATATCGTCGTCAGATTGTTCAAAAAGTATGGCATCAGCAATGCCTTGGATGGCACTGAGGATGGTATGCTGTACAACGAATCTGAAGGCAGCGATACTAGCGATACTGAGCCACAGAGTGTGATTAACTTGGACAGTAGTGATGAGGAGTTTTTAGGGTTCCCTGATGATTAGAGGAGTAGTGTACGTCAGTAATGATGGTTGTTAATGCTGCTGGTTAGTACTGTTAATGTTTACAGTGTTAAAATATTGTTATTTTATTAAAAATTTGAACACACCTTTTGTTAAAAATATTTTTTTTCCTATTTTCACCGTCTAAAACCTAGGTTAGTCTTATGGCAGGTGCATATAATAGGGCAAAAAATACAGTATTTTTTCTTTATAAGGTATAAACCAGAAGAAACATAGAATGAATGTAAAGCTCTTGCATAGACCCTGGATTCAAAGGAAAAGCAAAGAAATATTGTAAAATGTGGATTACATAATATGTCAATCATATCACTGTCATGTCTGGAAAACATCAGTCTAGAAAAGGATTTGGAATTCTCAACCTTTATGTGACTTGATACCAGTGATGTCAGGAGGTGCCAAAAAGATACACTTACATATTTAAAAACACAACTAGGACAGCTATTGTAATTAAATATTTTCCCATATTGAAGGATGTTAGGCTAAGGGATACATAGGTAGGTATGTAGATAGATAGATAGATAGATAGATAGATAGATAGATAGATAGATAGATAGATAGATAGATAGATAGATAGATAAATAGATAGATACATACTAAGCTAAAAGGGTACAGGTACATGTATGGATCCTGGTTTTTCCCCTTTAATGGTGCCACACAAGATTTTCCATTAGAAAAGCATAGAACAGCCTTTAGATGAATCTGTGAATAAGGAATGGAATATAGCTGGGTTTTATAGCCTCTTCTCAATTTAATGTTTTAGTTTTATTTGTAAATGCTTGCCATGAGGTTCTTGTTTCATGAGCAAAATTAAGAGCGAAGGGTTGTGATCTAGTGCCTGGACCCAAACCCATTGGGAGCTGTAAAAATATGTATGCAGTGAGCTCCCTCTAGTGGCAGATCCAGGAAGACAGAATCATGACTTTACTATGTATGCTTATGACAATCTTTAACATAGTTATTTATTTTACAAAAAAAAAGTAAACTGACCGATTGGATGTTAGGTCAGTGTCAAGACAGGGCAGGTGCTGGAAGAAACCCACAACCCCTGAGTCAATAAAAGAGGTTATAAATGCATCATAATAAAGGGAACTCCCCAAGGTTCTTCCAGTGCCTGACAGGTCTACTCATCTAGTCTCTAACAATCTTCCTATTAGCCCAAAGATGTGTCTCATTATGGTAAAAAATAACATTAATGCCTATACTTTTTAAACAAATGTGGTCCTTTAAAGCAAACCTGTCACCGGGATTTTGTGTAAAGATCTGAGGACATGGGTTGCTAGATGGCTGCTAGCACATCCGCAATACCCAGTCCCCATAGCTCTGTGTGCTTTTATTGTGGAAACAAAAAACTATTTGATACATATGCAAATTAACCTAAAATGAGTCCTGTCCCTGACTCATCTCAGGGACAGGACTCATCTCAGGGACAGGACTCATCTCAGGGACAGGACTCATCTCAGGTTAATTTGAATGTGTACCAAATCCTTTTTTTCACAATAAAAGCACACAGAGCTATGGGGACTGGGTATTGCGGATGTGCTAGCGGCCATCTAGCAACCCATGTCCTCAGCTCTATACACAAAATTCCGGTGACAGGTTCCCTTTAAGTAAAGCAGGTGAAAATGCAGCCAAAAAAGAAGTCAAGGTCCCCATGCCCAAATCCTGCCTCATGTTGACTGAGTGACGTCCCTGAGAATAGGGAGCATCACTAGAGTCAGGGACAAAATCTCGTAATTGTGCCATTGTTGTTCATTTAGTCCTGGGTTGTAATGACATTCACTGTTCTCAGGGACATCAATCATGCCAGAAAGCATGGAGACCTTGACTTATGCTTTTATTTTTATTTTTGGCTGCTTGCACCTCCTTGACTTCAGGGATCTAATTTCTGTATAGTGCATGAAGGCATCAAAATATTTTTGTGCGTATGAAGCTGCTTAGACTAGGTTGCAATTAACTCTCTACTGCAGAGGATTTAGTAAAGAGATTTGAACTATGACAACTGTAAAGGGCTAGATGCAACTACATACATCGAGAACAGTCATTATATGGGTCACAGCGGCAATCAGGATAATGTAGTGATTGAGCAACTCAGCAATCACTCTTGATTGAGCTGAAGTCAATTTTAAAACAATATTGTTCTTAGTCTCTGCATACACCAGGTGGTTTTTCTAGATATGTTTGTCCTGGGCATGCAACTTGACTGTATTTTCCAGCAGCGCTGTGGCTTGCACACAGATCCCATTTCTATCAGTTATCTTGCTGGTTCTAACACCCTGCTGCTGATACTCTGCACCTAGACCCCAGGCTGTAACGCTCTTCTCATGGCTCCAGTTATGGCTGCTCTGGTAACCATGAAAACCAGCCATGTATAATGTGATGGAAAAATGTATCCAGGCAGCAAAGGAAGCAATATGGACAATCACAATACTTTAATAACTGCCTTGTATTAACTTTCTCTACATGATAAATGCCACTTGCTGAAGTGAGACAACCTGTTAAAGTGTTACAATATGTATGTAAAATGAGAGATCCATACAGCAGACACTAAATGATCATGCCTTGAGTCTAATATGAAGGATCTTTCATGAATTGCTGCCTTGATCTCCATTAACTTTATAAGGAGAAAAAAATCTTTGCCTAGTGAGCTGTACACCAATTATTTTGTTGATACCTGTGCTTACATTATATATGAGTGTCCTAAGGATTAGGACCAGAGGTATCTCTTGAAGCTTCTGGACTCCATTGCAAAGTCTGTAACAGCAAATCGACCATGTGCCATTTATAATACTGGTGTCTTTTGATGTGGCAGAGGAGCCTCACGGTCCCCTTAGGCACCAGATCCAGGCTATAACTGTTACCTCACCACTCACTGAAGCTACTGTACATCGCTGTTTAGGAATCCAAATGTTCTCCAAGAACTTAGAAAATGCAGTCACAGAAAATAATGCCCTATAATAATAGATGCAAGCATAACATATGGACTAAGTCCTCACTCTCTTGATAAAATCTGAGACACTTGGTCAATACATTTTAAACAAAACACATCTAAGCCCACCTACCAAGCGACAAGGTGGTCTCAGTTCGGGTCCTACGCTAAACCTGCCTATGCCTATGCATTAATGTTCAGGAGCGCAGACCCCACACATATAGTATGTTGCTCCTACTTACCTCCATGTGCAACAGCAACTGGTGGGAGGAGGAGCACACACACCTATATGTACCACCTTAATCAAGGTCGCCTATTAGATAGGTGGGACAAAAGTGCACATGAATACTACTCCCAAAATAGGAGCATATTCACAAATGAAGGTGCCACTCCTTTAAGACGAGTTAAACAAATCACGGGAATTTTTTTTAAAAACATCCTTCACGATATGATAATGAATGGCTACATTTATACAATCACAGAAAATAATGCACTATAATAATAGATGCAAGCATAACATATGGACTAAGCCCTCACTCTTTGGTCAAAACACATCTAAGCCCACCTACCAAGCGACAAGGTGGTCTCGGTTCAGGCGGGTCCTACGCTAAACCTGCCTATGCCGTTATGCATTTATGTTCAGGAGCGCAGACCCCACACAGATTTTATCTCAGATTTTATCAATATAGTGAGAGCTAAGTCCATATGTTATGCTTGCATCTATTATTATAGAGTATTATTTTCTGTGACTGTAACCGCAACATTCATTATCATATCGTGCAGGATGTTTGAAGAACTTAGAAAACCATAAGGACATTTTAATAAAAAATGTGCCTAAATTGTAAACCTTTTTTAAAGTGTGTCTCAAAAAATGCCTAAGGCTTCGTTCACATCACCGTTTAGCCTTTCCGTTCGGGCAGGAAAACGGAAAGGACGGATTTGGCACATAACTGAGCCGAACGGAGCCCACGGGCCCCATAAACTATAATGGGGTCCGTTAGGTTTCCGGTCAGAAGAAGATTTTTAAGCAGAGACAAAAGTTGTGCATACAGGACTTTTGTCTCCGCTTCAAAAATCTTCTGAGCGGAAACCTAACGGATACTATTATAGTCTATGAGGCCCGTGGGCTCCGTTCGGCTCAGTAAAGTGCCGAATCCGTCCTTTCCGTTTTACTGCCCCTAAACGGGGCAGGAGAACGGAAAGGCTGAACGGTGATGTGATCGAAGCCTAAGTCATCATGTGTAGGAAAATGTCATCTTAAACATTTGCAGAGTCATTTTCCTTGTACTATGAGAGGAGTTCAGAAATGTAGAAGGTCATTTGCTGCAGTCTGTGGGATTAATCTTTAAAGTTTGTAAAATTGAAGAATAAAGACCACACCGTCTTTCATAAACTTTTAATGGAATATTTAGAATGAGTTAGCAAGTGTGCCTAAATCCAGAACAGACAGAGTGTAATCAATCACTTGTGTCAGCGAAAGATATGCAGTAATTCAATATTATCTACAATGTTAGCCAAAGCTATTTGCAATTCTGAGACTAACTTAAAAGTTGATATGTGTTACTGAAAGACAACATGAAAAGGAATGTAATGCTTCTTAGCAATTTAGAATTTTTGAAGAACTGAAACTATTTTTGAGTCTAAGTCCTAACCATGTAAATAAACACGATGCAGAGAAATGATCTTCACTGTTTTGTTTTTATGAGGGGCAGGGACAATTAATAAAGTTTTTTTTAAAACATATCTAAAAAGGGGACACCGTGTATAACTAAAGGGATAAAAAGCGGACTTTTTTTTACGTAGGCTAAAAAGTATAGATTTAGTAGGTGTCAGATAGTCATTATGCTCCTTTTTGTTTATTGCTCCATTGTACCTAAAATTCTAAATTAAACAACTTTTTCAAATATTTAATATTTTGTAACCCTTTATGCACTTCCCAGTTTTAATTAACTTTTCCTGTCATTGACCGCTTTCAGACGAGCGAGTTGTACACTACCGGACTCGGAGTGTGAGTATAAGACAGATCCCCGTCCTGAACTTCCAGTACTGCCGGGGTCGCATAGCATTGATTTATGATGCTATTTAACCCTTACAGTTCTGGAATGTATTGGATAACAGTGACAGCAATATGTCAGTGTTATCTAATACATTCCAAACTTCTAAGGCTTACATTGCATCCTAAATCAATATAATGCTATGTGACCCCAGCAGTGCTGGAAGTTCAGGACGGGAGCTGTCTTATACTCATGCTCCATGTCCAGAGTGTACACCTCACTCGTCTGAAAGCGGCCTTTGTGTGTATACCATGTATGTGTATACCATGTAGCCCATGTGTCTCCATGGTTACAAGCTACAAAAAAGGCCTGAATAATCTGATCCTGAAGTCAAACTTTCTTACTAACCTAAGGTCACATTCACACAGAGGAGCCATGTGTGTAGGTTGGTGTATCCTTTAGCACCAGTTCACAAAAAGTTTTTTTTTACGCTGATTTTGGAGCGTTTCTGCCTCAAAATCAGCTCCAAAAATGCCTCAAAACAGCCTCCCATTCATTTCAATGGAAAGCAGCACTTGTTTTTTTTCACATGCAAAAAAAAGAGTGAAAAAAAGAAGCAGCATGCCCTATCGTGGAGCAGAATCTGCTCTGAATCTCCCACTGGAATGAACAGGAAGCAAAAAAAAAAAAAAAAAATGGCTCCATGTAAGTCCATGCATTTTTTGTGGGTTTTCTGCATGTTTTTGATGAAGATCTTCACCAAAAACCTTGAGCTGAAAATGAGCTTTGTATTGAAGTGAACAACCCATTGCTTAAAAACTGCACGAAAAAAACACATGGATTGAAAGACCTTTTAGATCATGTGCCTTGAAGGATCTTTGGTATGTAGTGAAAATTCATGAAAAAGGATCCAGCACTGGTTTTAAAAGTCCATGTTGCTTTATTTGAGTATTCAATACATACACGTGTGGAAACAGAATCTCCTAGGTTCCAATTTACGCGTTTCAGACGACTAAAGGTCCTTAATCATAACTTAGAACTAATGGTATGTGAGCCTGATATATACTGGCCTGAAAATAGGTAGCGCCCACTGGAGGTGGGAAGGCATCCAGGTGAATCTAAATCTGGAAGCTACAACACCTGAAAATGCGGGTTCACATAACATTGAGTGATTTAAAACACAAACGTTGTAAAATGAGAGTACAAAGCAATGTAAGACCCCATAGTACATATGTTTGACAATTAAGAACAAAAATTCAATAATAATGAAATGCCATTTGCAAAAAATGGAAATACCATAAATAATAACTTTACATTATGATCTGAATGTCCGTTGATGCAGATACCTTGCTTTAGGCAAAGCAAAAGTCAGTACTGACACATTAGTTCCTTACGAAGGTTTAAACCATTTTGGAATCTTGTATTAAGTCGGAAAATCCAAAAAGCTTCCTTATCTAACACCAAACGCATCACCACCTCTAGAAGGATTTTTTTATATGATCAATGGCATATGCGGAAAAACTTTTGGTCGATCTGGCATGTGTGCAAATAAAATGTTTCACTGCATTGGAAACATTCAATTGTGCCGTATTCTCTATATAATTAAGATGCTCCAGGATTCTATTTTTACATTTCCTCACTGTGTTAACCACATGGAGTAAACTGCATGCTGTACACGTAATGATATATACTACATTTTCTCAGTTGCAATTAATATAATGCTGTATGGGGAACACAGTTGTGTTGGAGGAATCATGGAACATCTTAATGGGGGGAGCATATCTGCACATCTTGCAAGGGTTAGATCCACATCTAAAAAATCCTGTGGCATAAAGCCATGTATGTAGTAAAAGCTCAGGAAAAGAGCATAAATAGCAGTGCTCTGCAGACCTCATGGTCAGTAGCAGACAAGAGATGAAAGATTAAAGCGAACCTTTCACCTGGATTTCACTTAATAAACTATCAAAAGTACCTTATAGATCATCCTCATTGTGTTAGCACACGGTCTTGTCCCGCTTTTCTGGCATGTATATGCATGGAAAAATCGCCTTATAAAGTACTCTTCTCCAGCTCCACAAGTCACGGTAGAAGTCAAGGGGGTAGCCCTTCCCTCACTCCAGGCTGTAACTCCGCTGCCCTAACCCCGCCTCTATGCAGTCTAACTGACACCCGGCTCAGTCGCCGGGACCGCGCTTGTACAGGCGGCGCATGCGCCGTCGGACTCAAGCGCGATCCTGTAACTGAATCGTGCACGCGCCGTCCCCGATGCCTGCCTGTCTTCTCTTCCTCACGCGCGATTCAGTTACAGGATCGCGCTTGAGTCCGACGGCGCATGCGCCGCCTGTACAAGCGCGGTCCCGGCGACTGAGCCGGGTGTCAATTAGACTGCATAGAGGTGGGGTTAGGGCAGGGGAGTTACAGCCTGGAGTGAGGGAAGGGCTACCCCCTTGACTTCTACTGTGACTTGTGGAGCTAGAGAAGAGTACTTTATAAAGCGATTTTTCCATGCATATACATGAGAGAAAAGCGGGACAAGACTGTATGATAACACAATGAGCATGATGTATAAGGTACTTTTGATAGTTTATTAAGTGAAATCCAGGTGAAAGGTTCGCTTTAAGCTCGGAGCTGCTGCTGGAAACAGATCTAGCATTTATTACTGCAAGAAATAGCTCGCCGGTAGGAGGTGATTGCTACTGGAAAAATGGAACAACAGCTCAGAGATTATTTAGGGCATCTGAAGCTTAATACAGCAGAGTAGATGGGCTGAGGAGTAGAGAGAAGCCACCTAGTTCCTGGATCCTGGCAGAAGCCAAGGTCTGTATCAGTGAAAATCTGTAATAGAGACCAGTCAGCCTGCGGTCTGTGTAAGAGACTGTGCGCAATATTGTGTGTCGTATGCAAAACATGCCACAACTGAGAATAGCGTGTTCCGTGGTTGTGAAGTCAGAGATACTTCCACATAGGAGTGCCTGTCAGAGACTGTGTAGATTACTACTCCACTTGGAGAGATAGTTGCGATGACTGCTGTAGATACAGAGGCGACTAGAACCAGTGTTGACAATAAAAAAATAATTGTGCAACCTAACCAAGCAGGATTGTGAGCTGGTACTTTTTAAAGGGACAGTGCTATATGTGCCTGTTGCATTCTAAAGAGAAAGTATACCTCTGTTCACCCTTTGAGAAACTGTAATCACTAAGTCTGCTGCCTGTAAAAACTGTTGTCCCTATAAGCTTGTTACCCCATGTTACTCAGGTAAAGTTGCCTTACATTACAGCTGTTTCCATGTCTTGCTGTCATCCTAGAATAATGATCCATGCCTACTACTCAAAACCAAATATATTAATTCTGTAAGGTTTCGCATTCCTTAGATGTGCTCCGAGGCCCGAGTTCTCATGGCTCTGTACTATGTAGCTGAAGAAACTTCATGTGAACCCATATGAGACTTTGTACAGTGCTTCAGGGGACAAAAGCTCCATAATATGAAGTCCAATTAGGTAAGTATAGCACTTTTTTTTTTCAAATGGAAAAAAAGCAGTATGCTCCCAGTTCCATAAACTGGTATGTGTACTGTTTTACATTTCTGTACAATTAAGATGCTGTACAGAACAATAACAAGCCCATGTGAAGGAAGTAGGGGAAAAATTAGAACAAGTTGACTGAATAAGACTATACACGGTTTGTTTGTAGTCTGATACAATGGAGACGTATACTGTATGTCTCCATAGCATCAGTCTATTTGCAAAGTTGCTTGTATTTTAATTTGATATTTTGGAACAATAAAGATTAGTTAGATGCAATACAGTATAGTACACATAATCATGCATAATTAAATGTATCTTCGTCTGTCTGTATCTTAAATGAGATAAATGAATATACTTTGTCTAGTAATTCCAAGCAAAAAAAAAAAAAGCTGTTCGGATGCAATACTTCTCACTAGTGTTACAAAATAAAAACCTTTCTTTACACAGCTGTTTCCTCTTTCCATGTATATTGAGTTGGCGGGCTCTTTCTTGTGTGATTCCTGAGCAGTGACGTACTGGGGTTTTTGGGGCTCACCAGACTAAATTATCCTTGAGGCCCAACCTCTATGTAATCAATAAAGTTTAATATGTTTTGAATCACAGAACTAGACCCTAGTGGCAAGTGATTATTGGCTCCAAAGTCAGCCAAATGTTTTTTTTCCCCCCTTGGATCTATGGGGTCCATTATGGTATCAGAGCTTGGGCCCACCAGTGGATCTTCGGCTACACTCTGGTGGGCCATATAGATGTCCGTACTTTCTGGTCCTTCTCTTTTTCCCCTCCCTCCCTGAGTGAAAGCTACAGCTGCATCTCCCTACTACCTTTCCTATCAATCTTCTGTTCCTTATTTTACACTGGATGGATTTCTTGGTGACTGAGAAGATATCTAAACATTGATATAAAACCTATAGGCAAGGCAAGGGAAAATACAGGCTGCTAGAAAGTAAGAAAGTTGGCACATTCCTTTTATAAGATACAGTAGATTTTATATATTTTAATTTGTTTTTAATCAGCAACTTTACAATACTTTTAGATGTATAGATAATAGTAAAATCTTCTTTGCAATTTTTTTTTCACATCAACACCTTAGAAAGGAGGCAAACCATACATTGAAAAGAATTGAGGCACAGTGTAATTTTTACAGGCTTTCCTCTTTGTATCTTATAACAAACTTCAAAAATTGCTTGTAAAAACTATTATTTCTCATGACAGCAGTAATGGATAGTATGCATCCAGTGCTGGCTAGCAAAATACTGTAATTCTAAAATTACAGTGAAAAAACATTCACACTATGAGATCAGATGTGACCAAATCTGCAATTTAATGAATAGGTACTGCTGGAGAAAAGAAATAAAGAATGTTCCATATTCTTACTGTCTAGGCTTCTAAAAAGCCCATGCTACATCTAAGAATAAGGGGAATAAGGGTACTTTCACACTAGCGTTTTTCTTTTCTGGCATAGGGGATCTATACAGGAAAAGAACTGATCAGTTTTATCCCCATTCATTCTGAATGGAGAGCAATCCGTTCAGGTTGCATCTGGATGTCTTCAGTTCAGTCTTTTTGACTGATCAGGATAGAGATAAAACCGCAGCATGCTACGGTTTAATCTCCGGCCAAAAAAACTAAACACTTGCCTGAATGCCGGATCCATCATTTTTTCCATAGGAATGTATTAGTGCCAATTCCGCCAAATTGCAGGGGGCGCCAGGAATTTCAATGAGGGCCATGGGAGCCTATTGCTCCCATCCCTTCCGTAATGCCTGAAGCCCATGAGGCAGTAGAGCGACGCAGGACTCGGTCACGATTACCTCACTGTGACCTCCTGCGTCGGATCTCACGAGATGGGAAGGCACAGTGAGGCGGTCGTGACCGCATGCGCCAGGACTCCACAAGCTGTGATGGAGAGAGGTACAGTGGGATGCAAAAGTTTGGGCAACCTTGTTAATCGTCATGATTTTCCTGTATAAATCATTGGTTGTTACGATAAAAAATGTCAGTTTAATATATCATATAGGAGACACACACAGTGATATTTGAGAAGTAAAATGAAGTTTATTGGATTTACAGAAAGTGTGCAATAATTGTTTAAACAAAATTAGGCAGGTGCATAAATTTGGGCACTGTTGTCATTTTTTTGTTTCCAAAACCTTTAGAACTAATTATTGGAACTCAAATTGGCTTGGGAAGCTCAGTGACCCCTGACCTACATACACAGGTGAATACAATTATCAGAAAGAGTATTTAACCCCTTAAGGACTCAGCCCTATTTCACCTTAAGGACTTGGCCATTTTTTGCAAATCTGACCAGTGTCACTTTAAGTGCTGATAACTTTAAAACGCTTTGACTTACCCAGGCCGTTCTGAGAATGTTTTTTCGTCACATATTGTACTTCATGACACTGCTAAAATTGGGTCAAAAAAGTTAATTTTTTTACATAAAAAAATACCATATTTACCAAAAATTTTGAAAAATTAGCAAATTTCAAAGTTTCAGTTTCTCTACTTCTGTAATACATAGTAATACCCCCAAAAATTGTGATGACTTTACATTCTTCATATGTCCACTTCATGTTTGTAGCATTTTGGGAATGATATTTTATTTTTTGGGGATGTTACAAGGCTTAGAAGTTTAGAAGAAAATCTTGAAATTTTTCAGAAATTTACAAAAACACAATTTTTAGGGACCACTACAGGTCTGAAGTCACTTTGCGAGGCTTACATAATAGAAACCGCCCAAAAATGACCCCATTCTATAAACTACACCCCTCAAGGTATTCAAAACTGATTTTACAAACTTCGTTAACCCTTTAGGTGTTGCACAAGAGTTATTGGCAAATGGGGATGAAATTTGAGAATTAAATTTTTTTGCCTAATTTTCCATTTTAACCCATTTTTTACACTAACAAAGCAAGGGTTAACAGCCAAACAAGACTGTATCTTTATTGCCCTGACTCTGCCGTTTACAGAAACACCCCATATGTGGCCGTAAACTACTGTACGGGCACACAGTAGGGCGTAGAGGGAAAGGTGCGCCGTATGGTTTTTGGAGGCCAGATTTTGCTGGACTGGTTTTTTGACACCATGTCCCATTTGAAGCCCCCCTGATGCACCCCTAGAGTAGAAACTCCATAAAAGTGACCCCATCTAAGAAACTACACCCCTCAAGGTATTCAAAACTGATTTTACAAACTTCGTTAACCCTTTAGGTGTTGCACAAGAGTTATTAGGAAATGGGGATGACATTTGAGAATTACATTTTTTTGCCTAATTTTCCATTTTAACCCATTTTTTACACTAACAAAGCAAGGGTTAACAGCCAAACAAGACTGTATCTTTATTGCCCTGACTCTGCCGTTTACAGAAACACCCCATATGTGGCCGTAAACTACTGTACGGGCACACAGTAGGGCGTAGAGGGAAAGGTGCGCCGTATGGTTTTTGGAAGCCAGATTTTGCTGGACTGGTTTTTTGACACCATGTCCCGTTTGAAGCCCCCCTGATGCACCCCTAGAGTAGAAACTCCATAAAAGTGACCCCATCTAAGAAACTACACCCCTCAAGGTATTCAAAACTGATTTTACAAACTATGTTAACCCTTTAGGTGTTGCACAAGATTTTATGGAAAATAGAGATCCAATTTCAAAATTTCACTTTTTTGGCAGATTTTCCATTTTAATATTTTTTTTCCAATTACAAAGCAAGGGTTAACAGCCAAACAAAACTCATTATTTATGGCCCTGATTCTATAGTTTACAGAAACACCCCATATGTGGTCGTAAACCACTGTACGGGCACGCGGCAGGGCGCTGAAGGAAAGGAATGCCATACGTTTTTTGGAAGGCAGATTTTGCTGGACTGTTTTTTTTTTTTTATAAATTTTTTATTTAAAGTAATAAAACATAACAAATTATAAGGTGGTACATATACAAGTGTCTTATATCTCCAGCATGACATAGTAATAATATTGTACATCAAGATATACTTGTACAACATGGTATTTTGTACAACGAGGCAGAGTCCCAGTAGGTTTAATCTTGACCCTCTATAGATAAATAAATGAAGATATAGTAATTCCCTTTATATCGTATCTAGTCTATGATAGCAGTTATATTAATCCTTCAAATTATAAACAGAGCTTCCATAAGGTGCTATCCTGTACTAGTATAAGACCGGGTAATTGTAACTTTAGCTATCTCGTTTCGGGAGCCTATATTCTGACCATAGTTTCCATTGTTTAGAAAACGTGTTGTGGGTACGTGTTTCCCAAGAGGATATTTCCTCAAATCTGAACAGCTGATCAACCTTCAGTTTCCATTGTTCCAAAGATGGAATAGAGGTTGATAACCAGAATTTAGGCACTAATAGACGTGCTGCTATCAACAGTTGTCTAAATAGAAATGAGGGATAGGGGGGGGATTTGTTTATATCTATGTTGAGTAGGGCTAAAGTCGGGGAAATCTGTATATTTGAGTGACAAATCAGATTGCTCTTATCAAATATGGATTGCCACCATTTATTAATTATGGGGCAAGACCACCATATGTGGTAGAACGAGCCTCTATCTTCAAGGCATCTCCAACATTGGTCTGTCGCCACATCTGAATAATGGGAAGTCACATCTGGGGTTCTATACCATCTGGTTAATATTTTATAACCATTCTCCTGTATACGCACACAGCGAGATGATTTATGTGGAGAAAGCATAATTTTTGGTAAGTCAGAGAATGCGAAATCAAGGCTTAAATCCTTTTCCCAGCATCCAATAAAGGCTGGTTTGACTAGTGATGGGGGGTTATTGAGTTTTCCATATAGTTGTGAGATCAACCTTTCCGGTGGGTTAGGGTGGGTAAGAAGAGATTCTATCCAGACCAGGGGTCTCAGCCGATCTTTATTTGAGATGTGTAGAGATATATAAGAGTAGATATATAAGCTAGCGGATAAACACTGTTTGTGAGGGTTTAATTTAGTTTGAATCTCTTTGACTGTGAGAGGAGTATTTTCAGCTTGGTGAAGGCCAAATATGGATATACTAGATTCTCTAATGTCACGTGGGGTGCAATCTCTAATTACTGGGAGAGATGTACCTATGACATCTCCCACCGAAAGGGTTGGTGATGGAAATGGTATTGAGCAATGTGAGGATTGAAGATGTTTCCAAGCTTTGAGAGTAGCCTGTATTATTGGAAAGGGACAGGAGGGTATTTTATTCTGGCTGGAATTCCCTAGAAGGAGAGACCGAAAGGGTTGACCTACAAGTTCTTGTTCCATTGCTACCCAAGATTTAGGATTAGGTGTTCTGAGCCAATCTATTGCTCTGGATAGTAAGACGGCTCTGCCGTATATTTCAGGATCTGGGAAGGCTATGCCTCCTGAATGTTTAGGGCGTGTTAATAAGGCGTAAGAGAGTCTAGGTTTTTTTTGGGTCCAGATGAATGAACTAAAAAGTTTTCTGAGGGAGACATAATAAGACTTAGGGACTGGTATGGGTAAAACCTGCTGGATATAAGTAAGGCGAGGTAAAATTAGTGAGGCCAGAAGGTTTTTACGACCAAACCATGATATCGTAGGTATATTTAGTCTATTTATGTCAGTGGTAAGAGATTGTAAAAGGGGCAAATAATTAAGTGTAAAAAGTTCAGATGGATTGGGGCTTATCTTGACTCCCAGATAGGTGATAAATGGAGATGACCAGTCGAAGGGTGAGTTTTCTTTTAGAGTCATTTGGTTTCTATGAGAGATCTTCACACATATCACTAAGGATTTTTGTTTATTTATTTTAAAGTTTGACAATAGGCTATATGTTTCTAGGTGTTTTTGGATTAAGGGGAGTGAAGTACTGGGATTGGATGTCATAATCATTATGTCGTCTGCGAAAGCCGCAAGTTTGTGGTTTTGGTCACCCAATATGACTCCATGAATGTCCCGGTCTGCTCTCAGTCTAGCAAGAAGGGGTTCCAGGGCTAAAACAAAAATTAGGGGCGAGAGGGGACATCCCTGGCGAGTGCCATTTTTTATGCTAAAAGGGTCGGTTAGGTCTCCATTGATTAGTACTGATGCTGAAGCTTGGGAGTACATTGCGAAGGTTGCTTGTACAAAGGGATCAGGCAGGCCAAACCTAAGTAAGATTTGTTTTAAATATAACCAGCCAATTCTATTGAATGCTTTTTCTGCATCTGTGCTTAAAAGAAGCAACGGCTTTGACCGTAAAGAAGAGTAGTAAAGCACATTTAAGACTCTAGCTGTGTTGTCTCTACCCTCCCTTCCTCTAACAAAACCCACCTGATCCCTGTGTACAAGCAGAGGAAGCAACGTCGCAAGGCGGTTTGCTAACATTTTCGCAAGTAACTTGAGATCAATGTTAAGAAGTGAGATGGGCCTATAGCTTGCGCATTGTTTGGGGTTTTTCCCTTCTTTGGGGATTAAAGTTATGTGGGCCATTGTCATATCTCTGGATAGATGTTTCCCCTGTAAAGCCATGTTGCAGACTGAGAGCAGATGCGGTAAAACCACTTGCTGGAATGTCTTGTAATAGGTCACTGGGAGTCCATCTGGGCCTGGGCTCTTACCATGTGGGGATTGGGCTAGTGCCTTAGTCAATTCCTCTAAGGTGAACTGGGATGCTAACTTAAGTTTATTTTCAGGTGTTAAGGTGGGCAGAGAGATTGAATCTAGAAAAGATGCAAGAAGATCTGAATGTGTTTCAGAATTCAGAGTAGGAGGGAGATTATATAATGTTTCATAAAACGAACGGAATTGATTTCCTATAAGTTTTGAAGAGTAAAGGGGGTTACCCTGGGGGGAGTCAAGTTGATGTATATAGTTTGTGGATCTTCTATCTTTTATTCTTCGCATCATAAATTTAGACGCTTTGTCCCCATGAGCATAAAATTTATGTTGGGAATTTAAGAAGTATTTGGCGGTGGACTGTTGTAATAGGGATTTCAGTTCTGCTTTTAAAGATGACAGTTCCGTAAAATGGGACTCTAAGAGAGATTTTTTGTGTGTTTTTTCTAAGGAATGAATCCTACTGTTCAAGGAATCTATTTTTTTGTTTCTTTCTTTTTTAAGGAATGCCCCAAGACTAATGAAGTGTCCTCTAATATAAGGTTTGTGGGCGTCCCAAAGCGATTGGTCTGAGGTTTCAGGTATTTTATTGATGGAGAAGTATTCCTTGAGTAGATCCAGTATCTTATCTCTAGTCTTAGGGGTGCTCAATATTGATTCATTTAGCCGCCATCTAAATTTACTTGGGTTGGGTGTAGGTGCTGAAATTGGGAGGAAAATGGGGGCATGGTCCGAAAGAAGTATAGAACCTATTTTGGGATTATGACAGAGTTGGAGGTGTTCCTTAGACACAAATAGGTAGTCCAATCTATGATATGACTGGTGGGGATGGGAGTAAAACGTGTAATCTTTTGCGTCTGAATTGAATACACGCCATACATCTATGAGGTTTAAATTCCAAAAGCTTTCTTTTATAAAACGTAATGTTCTATGAGACAAGCTCGATTTGCTGGAAGAGGAATCTAGGATGGGATTTAGAGTTGCGTTTAGGTCTCCTCCAACTACTATCAAACCTTCAGCAAAGGATTCTATTAGGTAAAATATCTTCGTAAACCAAGTATGTTGGCCTGTGTTAGGGGCGTATAAGTTTATGATGGTGTAAGTTTGGGGACCTATAGAGCCCTTCACTAATAGATATTTCCCTTCTGGGTCTTGGAGATGGGAAATATATTTAAAGGGAATCTTCCTCTGGAATCCAATGCTCACCCCCCCGGATGCAGCAGAATTACCTCCACAGTGAAACCAAAGGGGGTAGTTGGAAAAGGATAAGTTGGGGTAATGGTTAAATTTGAAATGAGTCTCCTGTAGGAGGAGGACACTGGCCCCAGCTTTGCGCAGTAATGTGAAAATTTGGCTCCTCTTTGAAGGGGAGTTAAAGCCCTTCACATTATAGGACGTAAATAACAAGTCAGCCATTCGGTTTGATGTTTGGGACACTACCTTGCCGTAGCCAGTTCCTCCTCCCGGGGGCCCACCTTTTATTTCTGCTGAAGCTATATATCCGGAAGGGTGAGAAAGGAGCCAGGGAGTTCTTCCACCATGTCATGTGAGTTGTTTTAATTGAAGTATGTACCTTTAACAAAAAATAAACAAGATAACAAGAAACTGTTAAATGAACTTTGAAAAAGTAAGGCCCAAGTGTGTGGGTCACATTAATAGGCATAATAAGGATCGCAAGGGGGGAAAGGTGTTGTCAACCCTATTGTGATCCTTCCAGCACATTAATACAGCCTCAACAGTGAGGCAGGAGACAGAATGACTTTAGATATTAGAGGTGAATTGGTATATTGATAAGAAAGGAGTGGAGGGGGGGGGGAGGAAGGGGGGGTAAGGAAAGGTATAGAGAGGGGGTTGGTGAGCAGGGAAAAGGAAGTTAAGTAGTGAGTTTAGACATTTGAAGAAACCTTCGGGTTATAAGATAAACCCAGTATTATGGTGTCATCTGGTTGGTCTTGCGCTTATTCTTCTGGGATCTCGGGGTGCGCGGCGGCTCAAAAGGTGTGATCTTTGGAACTTCTGGCAGGTCAGTAAGATCTTGATATAGTTCCCAGTTTTCTATAGGGAGAGGAGAAATCTGCAGGTGTTCATATGCTCCTGCCAAATCTAAGAAAGATGATATGGTGAGGCGGCGTCCCTCATAGAAAAATGATATCCCGAATGGAAATGTCCATCTGTATGGTATCTTCTTTGTTCTAAGCCAGTCAGTCAGGGGCTTCAGGCTTCTTCTCTTCTTGAGGGTAGATGGAGCCAGGTCTTGGAAGACTGAGATAGGAGTCCCCTCATAGGACAAATCAGGTGTGTTTCTTGCTGCCTCCAGTATTGCTGATTTGGTCTGGTAATTAAGGAACCGACATATGATGTCCCTTGGAGGTTCTGTGGGTTTGGGCTTAGGTCGCAAGGCCCGATGCGCCCTTTCCACTGTTATATCTATTGGCATCTCTGGGCCCAAGATGGCGCCGCATATTCCTATCACCACCGTCGGGATACTTGCAGCATCGATGGATTCCGGCACTCCCCTGAAGCGCAGGTTGTTTCTACGCCCCCTGTTTTCCTGATCTTCCACAGCATTGTGAATCTCATTCAGGTAAGTGCGGCATTTCTGTAAAGAGGAGGCCGTGGCCGACTGGTGCTCTAAAACAGCAATTTGGTGTGACTCTAAGGTGACGACCCTGTCACCAATATGTTGGACATCATAGCGGAGGGCAGTTAACTCACTGAGTATTGGTTCCATCGCCATGCTGAGGGATTGCTTCAAGAATCGGCGAGTAATGGGGAGAGCTGTTTTGCCATGGGAGTCTTCTGTGTCGCTGTCCCCCTCTGACATCTCAGGGGAACGGTCGCGCGCCTTATGTGATGCAGCCGGCGCCATTTTAGGTTCCCTGGCTGCTACTGTGGCGGCGGCTTTCTTTATAAATTTATCCATATCCCCGCTTATGTGAAGGGGTTTGGGGGCATTGGAGTTATCCCCAGATCTTGGGTTACCAATCTTGACCATCTTTTCTTCTGTCGGCTGGCGTATGCTAGTGCTGTGCAGGAATCAGTACGGAGAGCTCCTGACTATGCTGCCATCACAGTCCGGCGCTAGCTCCGCCCCCCGCTGGACTGTTTTTTTTTGACACCGTGTCCCATTTGAAGCCCCCTGATGCACCCCCAGAGTAGAAACTCCAAAAAAGTGACCGCATTTTAGAAACTACGGGATAGGGTGGCAGTTTTGTTGGTACTAATTTAGAGTACATATGATTTTTGGTTGCTCTATATTACACTTTTTTGTGCGGCAAGGTAACAAGAAATAGATTTTTTGGCACGTTTTTTTTTTATTTACAACATTCATCTGACAGGTTAGATCATGTGGTAATTTTATAGAGCCGGTTGTCACGGACGCGGTGATACCTAATATGTATACAATTTTTTTTATTTATGTAAGTTTTACACAATGATTTCATTTTTAAAACCCAAAAAATGTTTTAGTGTCTCCATAGTCTAAGAGCCATAGTTTTTTCAGTTTTTGGGCGATTATCTTAAGTAGGGTCTCATTTTTTGCGGGATGAGATGACGGTTTGATTGGCATCTATTTTGGGGTGCTTGCTATTACACTTTTTGTGACGTAAGATGACAAAAAATGGCTTTTTTTACACCGTTTTTATTTTTATTTTTTTACGGTGGTCACCTGAGGGGTTCGGTCATGTGATATTTTTATAGAGCCGGTCGATACGGACGCGGCGATACCTAATATGTATACTTTTTTTTTATTTATTTAAGTTTTACACAATGATTTCATTTTTGAAACAAAAAAAATCATGTTTTAGTGTTTCCATAGTCTGAGAGCCATAGTTTTTTCAGTTTTTGGGCGATTATCTTGGGTAGGGTATGATTTTTGCGGAATGAGATGACGGTTTGATTGGTACTATTTTGACGTACATGCGACTTTTTTGATCACTTTTATTGCCTTTTTTGGGAAGTAAGGTGGGCAAAATTTCAATTTCCTAATAGTTTTTATTTTTTTATTTTTATGGCGTTCACCATGCGGGGAAAGTAACATGACCGTTTTATAGATCAGGTCGTTATGGACGCGGCGATACCAAACATGTGTAGGGAATTTTATTTTTTTCATTTTTAATCAGTGATAAATGTGTTTTTTGATTTTTACTTTTTTTTCACTTTTTTAAACTTTTTTTTTGACCCAGACCCACTTGGTTCTTGAAGATCCAGTGGGTCTGATGTCTGTATAATACAGTACAGTACAATATATATTGTACTGTACTGTATTTTACTTACACTTTGTCTGAACAGATCTCTGCCTTTAGCACAGTTCTGTTCAGCACCATGGACAGCAGGATGCCTGAGAGAGACGGCGTCCTGTTGCCATGGGAACCTTCCCCGTCTGCTCAGTACTGGTCAGAACTTCGCAGACGGGGAAGGGTAAGGACAGGGCTGTCGGGGGGCTGTCTGGGGGCTCTCTCCCTCTCCATCGGGGGGCTGCAAAGGCACTGCAGCCCCCCGATGGGAGAGGGAGGGAGCTCCCTCTTACTGTAAACTTTTTCCATACAGCGGTCCGTACGGACCGCTGTATGGAAAGGGTTAAACGGCTGACATCGCATCACTGATATCAGCCGTTTATACCAAGGTGTCAGCAATGTGCTGGCACCCTGGTATACCCACTCTACACCAACGAATTTTCAAGGGGAGGAGGGCGGGGAATCGCGATCCCGCTGCCGCACCGCCCGCCTCCCGCACCTCCCCCACCGCCCACAACTCCCCCCCCCCCGCACCACCCGCCGGCAAAAAATCATGCAGGGGTGCAGGGGGGGTGTAAAATCTATGTTTGAGGGACACTAAAGTTTCTGATCCCCGCGGTATCAGAAACTGCAAAAAGCGCAGCAAACCGCAGGTCTGAATTGACCTGCGGTTTGCGGCGATCGCCGATAGGGGGGGTCACATGACCCCCCCCTGGCGTTGTGACAGGATGCCGGCTGAATGATTTCAGCCGTCATCCCGTTCCCATTAACCCCCGCGGCGCCGGAATCTGCATTTAAAGTTAGGACGTACCGGTACGCCCTGAGTCCTTAAGGACTCGGGAAATAGGGCGTACCGGTCAGCCCTGCGTCCTTAAGGGGTTAAGGGGGTCATTTGTAAGTTTCCCTCCTCTTTTAATTTTCTCTGAAGAGTAGCAACATGGGGGTCTCAAAACAACTCTCAAATGACCTAAAGACAAAGATTGTTCACCATCATGGTTTAGGGGAAGGATACAGAAAGCTGTCTCAGAGATTTCAGCTGTCTGTTTCCACAGTTAGGAACATATTCTCAAATATCACTTTGTGTGTCTCCTATATGATATATTTAACTGACATTTTTTTATTGTACCAACCAACGATTTACAGGGAGTGCAGAATTATTAGGCAAGTTGTATTTTTGAGGATTAATTTTATTATTGAACAACAACCATGTTCTCAATGAACCCAAAAAACTCATTAATATTAAAGCTGAATATTTTTGGAAGTAGTTTTTAGTTTGTTTTTAGTTTTAGCTATTTTAGGGGGATATCTGTGTGTGCAGGTGACTATTACTGTGCATAATTATTAGGCAACTTAACAAAAAACAAATATATACCCATTTCAATTATTTATTTTTACCAGTGAAACCAATATATCATCTCAACATTCGCAAATATACATTTCTGACATTCAAAAACAAAACAAAAATAAATCAGTGACCAATATAGCCACCTTTCTTTGCAAGGACACTCAAAAGCCTGCCATCCATAGATTCTGTCAGTGTTTTGATCTGTTCACCATCAACATTGCGTGCAGCAGCAACCACAGCCTCCCAGACACTGTTCAGAGAGGTGTACTGTTTTCCCTCCTTGTAAATCTCACATTTGATGATGGACCACAGGTTCTCAATGGGGTTCAGATCAGGTGAACAAGGAGGCCATGTCATTAGATTTTCTTCTTTTATACCCTTTCTTGCCAGCCACGCTGTGGAGTACTTGGACGCGTGTGATGGAGCATTGTCCTGCATGAAAATCATGTTTTTCTTGAAGGATGCAGACTTCTTCCTGTACCACTGCTTGAAGAAGGTGTCTTCCAGAAACTGGCAGTAGGACTGGGAGTTGAGCTTGACTCCATCCTCAACCCGAAAAGGCCCCACAAGCTCATCTTTGATGATACCAGCCCAAACCAGTACTCCACCTCCACCTTGCTGGCGTCTGAGTCGGACTGGAGCTCTCTGCCCTTTACCAATCCAGCCACGGGCCCATCCATCTGGCCCATCAAGACTCACTCTCATTTCATCAGTCCATAAAACCTTAGAAAAATCAGTCTTGAGATATTTCTTGGCCCAGTCTTGACGTTTCAGCTTGTGTGTCTTGTTCAGTGGTGGTCGTCTTTTAGCCTTTCTTACCTTGGCCATGTCTCTGAGTATTGCACACCTTGTGCTTTTGGGCACTCCAGTGATGTTGCAGCTCTGAAATATGGCCAAACTGATGGCAAGTGGCATCTTGGCAGCTGCACGCTTGACTTTTCTCAGTTCATGGGCAGTTATTTTGCGCCTTGGTTTTTCCACACGCTTCTTGCGACCCTGTTGACTATTTTGCAATTTTAAGAGTGCTGCATCCCTCTGCAAGATATCTCACATTTTTGACTTTTCTGAGCCTGTCAAGTCCTTCTTTTGACCCATTTTGCCAAAGGAAAGGAAGTTGCCTAATAATTATGCACACCTAATATAGGGTGTTGATGTCATTAGACCACACCCCTTCTCATTACAGAGATGCACATCACCTAATATGCTTAATTGGTAGTAGGCTTTCGAGCCTATACAGCTTGGAGTAAGACAACATGCATAAAGAGGATGATGTGGTCAAAATACTCATTTGCCTAATAATTCTGCACGCAGTGTATACAGGAAAATCATGACGATTAACAAGGTTGCCCAAACTTTCAGATCCCACTGTAAGCATTTATTTTTAATTTTTTTTTATTTATGTATGTACCCTACCCTAATTGCAGAGGTACTGGGGGTACTATGGGTGTGGGGGAGGAGCAGAGAGAGGAGGACCACCGAGGACATCATACTAATAAGTTATATTAATAACAAAGAGGGGCCATTACATTTATAATAATAAGGAGGACATTATACTAATAATAAAGAGGGGGCCATTACATTAATAACAAAGAGGGGGCATTATACTAATAATAAAGAGGAGGACATTATATTAATAATAAAGAGGGGGCCATTATATTAATAATAAAGAGGGGCAATTATATTAAAAATAAAGAGGGGCGATTATATTAAAAATCAAGAGGGGGCCATTATATTAATAATAAAGTGGGGGCATTATATTAATATTAAAGAGGGGGCCATTATATTTATAATAAAGGGGGGGCCATTATAATAATAATACAGAGGGGGTCATTAATATTAATAATAATACAAAGGGGCAATTATTATAATACAGAGAGGGTCATTATTATTAATAATAATACTAATACAGAGGGGGCCATTATAATATACAGGGGGAATAATATTATAGGGAATGGGGGACTATCTGTATGGCTCTAGCACAGTATTGGGGGGCAGCAGGATGACAGTGTTGAGACACCAGGAAGGAGAGGATAATAGTAAAGTGAGGAACCAAATTTTACAGAGACGAGAAGCGGCTGAAAGAAGGTATCATGGAGGTATTATCTCTGAATGAAGGCGCTGAGGAAAGAGTCTACATCCCATGGGACGTCACTGGATGTAACAGGTATGGTGCTGTATTCTGCTGTATATAATAATGTCCATCCACATATCTGTTTCACGATAGGGTTGTGGGAGGAGACTGACAATTTGTCCCACCGTACCGCATCCTGGCCCCAAACTTCAGGTCACACTGAGTGTTTTGAATTTTGGGGCCTCCCATCCATCTACTATATTATCTGTACTCAGAGAGTTATCGCTGTATTATCTGAGGTGTTACATAGGACTGCAGGTGACATATACTACATTATCTGTACACAGAGAGTTAACACTGTGTTATCTGTGGTGTTACATAGGACTGCAAGTGATCTACTACATTATCTGTACTCAAGAGTCATCACTGTGTTATCTGAGGTGTTATATAGGACTGCAGGTGACATATACTACATTATCTGTACTCAGAGTTATCACTGTGTTATCTGAGGTGTTACATAGGACTGCAGGTGACATCTACTACATTATCTGTACACAGAGAGTTATCACTGTGTTATCTGTGGTGTTACATAGGACTGCAAGTGATCTACTACATTAGGCTACTTTCACACTAGTGTTTTTTGCGGATCCGTCATGGATCTGCAAAAATGCTTCCGTTACAATAATACAACCGCATGCATCCGTCATGAACAGATCTGGTTGTTATATGTCTTCTATAGCCATGACGGATCAGTCTTGAACACCATTGAAAGTCAATGGGGGACGGACCCGTTTGGGTCCGCTTCGTCAGCGGTGCAGTGTATAAATGGAAAATGTTAAATATATTTGCCTTTCAGCTGTGCAGTTATATGTTCTAAAGCATTTTTTGGCGTGTATTAGTGGCAAAATTAAACTATATTTGCTGTTCAACTGTGCAGTTATATGTTCTAAAGACTTTTGTGGCGTGTATTAGTGGCAAAAGTAAATATATATTTGCCGTTCAGCGGTGCAGTTATATTTTCTAAAGCCTTTTTTGTCGTGTAATAGTGGCAAAATAAAAATATACTTGCCGTTCAGCTGGCATTTATATGTTCTAAAGCCTTTTGTGGCGTGTATAAGTGGCAAAAGAAAAAATATATATTTGCCGTTCAACGGTGCAGTTATATGTTCTAAAGCCTTTTGTGGCGTGTATTAGTGGAAAAAGAAAAATATATTTGCCGATCAGCGGTGCAGTGATATGTTCTAAAGCCTTTTGTGCCGTGTATTAGTGGCAAAAAAATATAGATTTGCCGTTCAGCAGTGCAGTTATATGTTCTAAAGCCTTTTGTGGTGTGTATTACTAGCAAAAGTAAAATACGGTATATTTGCCGTTCAGCGGTGCAATAATATGTTATAAAGCCATTTTTGTGTGTATTAGTGTGAAAAAAAGGGCTTATTAGCCGATCTGTGGTGAAGTGAGAAAATTACAGACTTTTTTGGGATGTTTTAATTTCCCTTTTATTTATTTATTTGATCTAACAGTATGTCAGACAGAGAAGTGCTAGGCCCTGCACAGGGGAATGGCAGAGGCCTAAATGTTTGTGGCACAGGCACAGGTCGCAGCAGAGTAAGGGGGCGTGGCAGCAGAAGTCGCAGTGAGAGGCCTGAGCTCCCAGTGTCATCTAGTTGGCATGACCCGGGAGCAGGCCCTGTGCCCTCATCTGTCCTCAACCTGCCTCTGTCTTATTCTGTTCCCTCAGCCAGAGAAGTATTGTATGCTGTGGGCTCAGCTCCACTATTCAGTGAGGACAAGCTACTTGAAAACGGTCAGCAGCTACTGGCAAGCCAAGATGTGGAGGAGACATCCGCCGCTTCCTCCACTAGGCAGGCAAGTAGTGATCAGGAGAGTGGCGTGAGAGCTGGTGTTGCAAGCGGTCAAGCTCCTGACCCAGAGACCGTTGAGGAGGACATCAATGACGTGCAGACAGTACTCGATGACGATGATGTAGCTGATCGCACTTGGGAGCCGAGTGACAAAGGGAGTTCATCATCATCGGGAGAAGAGGGTGTCAACTTGCCCGTGAGGCAGAAGTGAAGTCAGCAAGTTGCTAGTGTGGCCCGGAGTCAGCAGGGTGGCAGCAATGGGAGGTCGGGATTCAAACGTGCCCGGGGTAGACCACTCGCTTCGCAGAAGCCTATCTGCCCAGGAAGTAGAGGTGCACGGGTTCACTGAGGCAGCGGCGGTAGCAGTTAGTCAGTGCGGACTGTTGGGGGAAAAATAACCTACTCGTGGTGTGGCAGTTTTTTGTTAAGCCACCGGAGGTCAACGTGGCCATATGTAGAATCTGTGGGCAGAAGGTGAAGCGTGGCCAGGGTGCTAATGTTGGCACTACGGCCCTGCATCAACATATGCAGCATGGCCATAAAGTGGCCTGGGAGAACCGTGGCTCCGATGTGGTGGTCCAGCCTGCCGCAGCAACCGCTGCATCTCCCAGTGGCACGCACCTATTTTCAGGCAGTCAAGGCTCCGCCACTTCAGCCAAAGGGAGCTGTCTGTCCTTCATATCATCTACTGGTCCTGATGCTCCTGCTCCTCCACGTCAATAATTCCATCAGCAATCGATCACCAAAGCAATTGCCAAGAGACAACAGTATGCATGCACTCATTCAACGGCACAGAAGCTAAATGTGCTCTTGTCCAGCGAAAGAACAGCATCCCCTAACATAGGCTGATATGCAACGTTTCCACCTGTAGGAATTCCACCCTCCATATGTTGGACCAACTGTACAAACAAAGAAAGGCCATAAACGATTTCCTGATGATCCAAGTGGACAGGAGTACTCTCCTATGTAACTTCGATGTCAGCCAGTGGTAGCTCATGCGTGACACCTGCCCTTTGCTCCGGCCCTTTGAGGAGGCCACGTTATTTGTCAGTCGCTAGGACTATGGGATGAACAGTCATATCACTGCTTTATGTCCTGGAACAGATGCTGGTAAATCTGGCTGGTCAAGGGACTGGAAGCGTGGCGCATAGATCTCACAGCCACATGAGCCCTGTGGGGGCTGAACTGGAGGAGGAGCAAGACATTAGAGCACAAGCAATGTGTAGCAAAATGGGTAGTTTTTATACACAGGTGACAGCAGAGGAGTTGCAGGAGGAACAGGAGCAGTCAGAGGAGCTACAGAGTGATGAGGAAGATGAGGCAGAGGACCCAGACATACCATGGCAGTATGCAGTGGAGACAGAGGCAGGGAGTCCCTCCAAGTCACTTGCGCAAATGGCCCGCTGCATGCTCACTTGCTTGGGTAGTGACAGACGAATTGTCACCATTCGGCAGAGGGATGACTTCTGGCTCTAAACCTTGTTGGACCCTCGCTACCAGTCCAAAATGCAGGCCTTTTTTTACACCCGCTGAGAGGGAGGACAAACTGAACTACTATAGAGACATCCTATGTAGTCCGTTGGCCACGGACTATCTGCGCCATCATCCATCCTCTCGCAGGTCTGACTGGAGGGGCCCTCTGCGCTCACATTCCACTGCCATGGCTGCAGTGGCAGGAGGTGGCAGGAGCAGTACTAGCTCCATCAGCAGCAGCCTGAGTTTAGAGTCGCTGATGAGCAGCTTTCTTCACCCGCTAGACGTTGAGCAGAACCTGAACCAGCAGGTGGTGGCATACTTGAAGTCCACCCTGCCAGATTTCATTGAAGATCCACTGGACTACTGGGCAGCCAAACTGGATTTGTGGCCGCAACTGGCCAAGTTTGCCCTGGCAAAGCTGTCCTGTCCGGCCAGTAGTGTGGCATCAGAGTGGGTGGATCAGGCGTGGATCAGCCAGGATTTTCGCCCACCAATTCCTGATGCATCAGACTAGATAATCTGTGGTGCTAAATCAACACTTTGACAAAAGAGACTGGTTTCTTCTGGCAAGCTACCTCAGCTACTATTCTGATACTGCCACCCCCCTGATTAGTGATGAGCGGCAAGGGCAATATTACAATTCGCAATATTTTGCGAAAACTTTGTAGAATATTTGTCATATATTCGTGAATTCGCAAATTCGAGATAATATTCTTGATTGCTAAAATCGGCAATGTGGGGTAGGCAACTTTTCATTTGGTTGCTAGGGATGTTGCTAAGCTGTGACAAAGCCTTCTCATTGGCCCACAAGCTAGAAGAAGGGAGGGATGATCACCTGATGTGTCCTGTGTTAAAAAAAAAAACATTTATCATTACGAATATATAGCACTGTATTTTAAATATTTGCGAATTCTCGAAGTGCCGATATTTGTGTTAAAAATGTGTTTTTCAAATATTCGCGCTCAACACTACTGATGATACACATCTGATGCCAAGTGCTCCTTCTTTAATCCATCATCTTCAGCTGGTACTGGTATTGCCACCAACCTCCAAACTATTTCTCCTTGCCAATCTGTGGCCTCCTGATGCTGCTGCCACCTCCCCACTATGTCACCTTGCCATTCTGTGGCCTCCTGATGCTGCCGCCACCTCCACACTGTCATTGTGCCTCTCTGTGGCCTCCTCCTGATGCTGCCGACACCTCCAGACTCTGTCATTGGGCCACTCTGTGAATTTCTCATGCTATTCCTACCCTCCCCACTTCATGACTGACCCACTATTCTTCCTTTTGGCCTTGCTGATATCATCATTTATTTGACTCTTCTTCTGATCTGTCAGAAGGAAGAAAAAATTTGACGCACAACGGATCCTGTCTGTGTAGTAGCTGTAAGGCCTGTTTGGTCCCATCAGAACTGGCTTATGCAGGAGTGGGTATAAAACACAGAAGACATGCAAATATTCTATTCACGTGTCATCTCTGTTTTGGATCCACTCCTGTTTTTTTTGGCATTAGCAATGTTGATGGATTACTGACCAAATGCGGCGGATGCTCCACAGACAGGATCCGTTTTTTGTGGGTTATTGTTCTGATGGATTAGAGGAAGGGCAAAATAATCAGCGACGTCGACACAAACTTACTGCTGACACCCTCTCCACTCTGTCGGGGGGCTCTACTTGTATAAGCGTTTAATAGAACAGGTTCTGTAGGCATCTATGTGGAATCAGCTGACGACGGTGTAAAAGGAGTGCGCTTCTTCTTGGCGCTAACATCTACCTGTAAGGCTGAGTTCATACTTGAGTTATTTGGTCAGTTTTGGCCCTGTAACTGCCCAAATAAGTGAACTGTGCAGTGATTCTAAGAGTGACGCCTGTCATCTGCATGTCATACTGACTCACAGTATTATTTCACTACCAAAAGCAGACTCCCTATGCGTGTTACTGCAAGGCACAGTGTTCTACACCCCTATAAAGGCTCACTGCAGCCAGGAAATATACGCGATTCACTGCGAATAAATTTGGATTGAACCAAATTTTTTCAAAAAAATTTGGCGAATCGGTGAATCAAATTTTTGAAAAATTCGCTCATCTCTATTGCTACACTGTGATACATGGGAGCTCGACACTTTCTGTGCCCAAAATAGCTGTGTAGCCGAACCCTTATGCCTTTTAAACTTTGGGCAGTACTTGCAGATGCTTTTCTCAGTTATAGTTTTTTCAGCTATGTGCTTTTCATTTCATATACTAGAGGCAAACCTGTCCACTTCATCTCTTGTTTATTGGCTTTCTTGGCCACCATTTTCAGTGGTTGGGTGGTATAGCAGTTGCTGGTTTGTGTGGGCACTACTCAGGCCGCCTGAGGCGAAAATGGTGCCCCCCCGTGCCAATTTCTCAATCCAACCCCTTCCAGCCTACAGAACATATGGCGCTACAGAACATACAGGGTAATACAGCCCCACATACCTCTTACATCCAGTGATGTCTCCTCTGATGTAGACGTTCTCTTTCCTCAGCTTCTTTATTCGGACCAGACAGCCTTGACAACTTCTATCAGCTGCGTCTCGTCTCTGCAGAGTTTGGTACACAGACATCTTAGATTCCTCACTCTTCCATCATCTTCCCCTTCCTAGTGCTCCAACATTGTCATTCTGCTGTTACCCCCAATACTGTGCCCACTGTGCTCTACAATACTACACTGTAGAAGAAAAAGTCCCTCCAATAATAATAACGCCCTTATACTGCTCCCAGCAATAACAATGCCCCGGTTGTGCTGCCAGTATTAATAATTATCATATAGTGCACCCAGTAATAATAATGCCCATATTGTGGCCCCCAACAGTAATAATGTCGGCTATAATGCCTCCAGTAATAAAATAATACTCCTTATACACTCATCTAAAGAATTATTAGGAACACCTGTTCTATTTCTCATTAATGCAATTATCTAGTCAACCAATCACATGGCAGTTACTTCAATGCATTTAGGGGTGTGGTCCTGGTCAAGACAATCTCCTGAACTCCAAACTGAATGTCAGAATGGGAAAGAAAGGTGATTTAAGCAATTTTGAGCGTGGCATGGTTGTTGCTGCCAGACGGGCCGGTCTGAGTATTTCACAATCTGCTCAGTTACAGGGATTTTCACGCACAACCATTTCTAGGGTTTAAAAAGAAAGGTGTGAAAAGGGAAAAACATCCAGTATGCGGCAGTCCTGTGGGCAAAAATGCCTTGTGGATGCTAGAGGTCAGAGGAGAATGGGCCGACTGATTCAAGCTGATAGAAGAGCAACGTTGACTGAAATAACCACTCGTTACAACCGAGGTATGCAGCAAAGCATTTGTGAAGCCACAACACGCACAACCTTGAGGCGGATGGGCTACAACAGCAGAAGACCCCACCGGGTACCACTCATCTCCGCTACAATTTGCACGAGCTCACCAAAATTGGACTGTAGAAGACTGGAAAAATGTTGCCTGGTCTGATGAGTCTCGATTTCTGTTGAGACATTCAAATGGTAGAGTCCGAATTGGGCATAAACAGAATGAGAACATGTATGTCACAAAGCTCGAATCATTTCAAATTGGTTTCTTGAACATGACAATAAGTTCACTGTACTAAAATGGCCCCCACAGTCACCAGATCTCAACCCAATAGAGCATCTTTGGGATGTGGTGGAACGGGAGCTTCGTGCCCTGGATGTGCATCCCTCAAATCTCCATCAACTGCAAGATGCTATCCTATCAATATGGGCCAACATTTCTAAAGAATGCTATCAGCACCTTGTTGAATCAATGCCACGTAGAATTAAGGCAGTTCTGAAGGCAAAAGGGGGTCCAACACCGTATTAGTATGGTGTTCCTAATAATTCTTTAGGTGAGTGTAGTGCCCCAATAATAATGCACCCTATTGTGCCTCTGATTATGGTAATGCCACCACAATTTCTAATAATAATGTCTTCAGTTATGTCCCTATAATGCCCCCTGTAATGTCCACCTCACTGTGCCCGAGGAACAAAAAAAAATAAAAAAAAGAGTCCCATTTGCTGCCACAGTCTGAGATGCAATTTTTCAATATACTTTATCGATTGCCCTGCACATTTAACCAAAAAATGGCAGTAACACAAAAATATCCTGCATATATAAAAACCATGTAGAAATGTGTATATATACACACACACACTAGTACATACAGGCACATACTCTATATCACACATGTTATTACATACTGACACATACTGCACATCACACATGTTATTACATATAGACACATACTGCACATCACACATGTTATTACATACAGGCACATACTGCACATCACACATGTTATTACATACAGGCACATACTGCACATCACACATGTTATTACATACAGGCACATACTACACATCACACATGTTATTACATACAGGCACATACTGCACATCACACATGTTATTACATACAGGCACATACTGCACATCACACATGTTATTACATACAGGCACATACTACACATCACACATGTTATTACATACAGGCACATACTGCACATCACACATGTTATTACATACAGGCACATACTGCACATCACACATGTTATTACATACAGGCACATACTGCACATCACACATGCTATTACATATAGACACATTCTGCACATCACACATGTTATTACATACAGGCACATACTGCACATCACACATGTTATTACATACAGGCACATACTGCACATCACACATGTTATTACATACAGGCACATAGTACACATCACACATGTTATTACATACAGACACATACTACACATCACACATGTTATTACATATAGACACATACTGCACATCACACATGTTATTACATACAGGCACATACGGCACATCACACATGTTATTACATACTGTATGCACTATGCAAAATTCCTGGGGCTCCATCATGCCAGGACTGAGCACCCTGTACCAGGCCAGAATAACATTGCATCTCCTGACAACCCTACCCCTCCCTCTCCGACCTCGCGACCTCGGCCCAGACTACAGAGCTGCATCATTTACACCAGCTCTGGCTGTGTAAATAAGAGGGTAAGGGCTCGTTCACATCACCGTCTGGATTTCTGTTCTATTCATCCGTTCAGAGGATGAATAAAACGCAAATAACCGGATCCGTTGTAAATCCCATTAACTTCTGTGGAGATGATAAAGTGTCAGTTACACTCCATTTGGCTCCTTTCCGTCAGCTTCACGTTATTTTAGACGAAAAAAAAAATCCTACATGCAGGACTTTTGCTCCTGTCTAAAATAACGGATTTGTGACAGATCCGTTTTGTTTTGCATTAAAGTCAATGAGTGACGGATTGCTTTGTAAGAGATCCGTTATGCAATCAGTTTTCTGTTCCGTTTTTTTTTCTAAGCATGCTCAAATGAAATTTGAAAAAAAAACGGATCCGTTTAAAAACAATAAATAACGAAACATAACGGAAAGCAAACGGATGCATTGTGTCCGTTTTTTAAACGGATCAGATTCGTCAGTCCGTTAAAAAGACAGAAAATATGCTTTCCATTAGTGTCTGTTGGCTTTCCGTTATTTATTTACTTTCTGTTATTTTGAACGGATTACAAATATAACGGAAAGCCTAGCGGTGATGTGAACGAAGCCTTAACAGGGGACCAGCTAGCCAAGGGGAAGGGCAGTGACCAGCAGTTCTTACTGCAATGTCCGCTCCTCTGATCAGGAGCAGGCTGGGAAGAGGAGTCTTCTTATGATGTCTTCAGGCTGCTGTGTGCGGGACCGCAGGGCTGGCAGCATGATTAGACGTCACCACCAGCTCTGCTGCTCATTGGCTACCTGCTGCAGAAGTCGGGAGAGTAAAGGAAAACTTTGCAGATGGAATGGAGGATGCAGTTGGAGGAGCGATTTCACAGCAGGGGCTGATTGTCAATGTGTAATCCTGCACATTGCCGCCCCCCGCCTGCCACTAGATGGCTCCGCCTGAGGCCACCACCTCACATCGCCTCATTGATGGTGCGTCCCTGGCATTACTGTATCCCCTGAGAAGTATCCACTAGTAAGACTACTTTTGCAGTCCAGAGGCCACGCGGTCACTAGCGGCAGGATGGATCCGACAGGCTGTTTACCCGACGGAACACCCGGCCGGAGGTCCGTGGCACTAGTGTGAAAGTAGCCTAAGTAGTTTGCATCTATTTATATAGCATATTGCTGAATGTCTCAGTTGTGTACCCAGCCCTTAAGCAATGTTTATTGAAATAAGCAAGCTTTATTTTTTTGCCTCTTTGACACTTGTGGTCATTAATCTTAGGCCTCTAAGCTAGTGTATGCTCTTCAGTTAGGACATGTGGCCAGAAGAAACAGTGCTATGCAGTATGTGCTTAGGTCAGACTATACTAAGGTGTCCATGGGTGGCAGAAAGGATACCTATTATGAGGGGCTTTGATGGCCTGGACAGTTTCATTCTTTAATTTGTGGTCAGTAGACATTATGTAGGGGGAGACTTATCAGAACTGATGTAAAAGAAAACTGGCCAAGCTGGCCATTCAACATCCAAACTCCACCTTCCTAGACTTTCAGAGGCTAGCTATCAGCATTCTGGGGAAAAACCACCAACCAGAACCTGTCAAACCTATGGTAATGCAAGTGAATAGGCCCATTGTGCATCCAAAGATTAGTCTTCTGGCCAGATGCAGTTGCAGATGCTGTTGCTGCCTGTCGGAATATTTATGCTGTCTCCGATTAACAGTCTATATTATTTATGTAAATAAATTTGAATCTGTAATGAAGGAGATTCTAATCTATTATCATAAATACCAAGCTAATACGAGCTTGTGATCTGCGCTAAGTTAGACGACAAAATGAAGGCGGTGGTAAATCAAAATATATATTTATTAAATACCAATAATACAGTGCAAACTAATATAAAAAAAATTGGGGACAAATGGAATTCAATCAATATGCAAAATTTTAAGAAAGTGAAAATAATCTAGAGTATATATATATATCCACTACTATGCCTTATTATGACAATACCCCACAATTGTATTTTAAATCAGTTTGATACCTGATTTCTCTCAGTCTAGTTCAGATTTCCTATTTTATTGATACAAATATATACACATAATTAATCATAATCAGTTCTTTGGAGATGATACCGTGTTTCCAACAGTACATATAAAGCTCCCTGAATCGGATCAAGTTTTAGGATGATGCTGCAGCTACACCCCAATCTTATTCCAAAACAGATACTATGCACAAAGTATTGTTAATTGAATAAATATATACCGTATTTTTCGCTTTATAAGACGCACTTTTTTCCCCCCAAAAGTGAGGGGAAAACGGCAGTGCGTCTTATAAAGCGAACACTGCCATGTTTACTTTGGTGACGCTGATACATCGCAAGCCGCGATGTATCAGAGGGGTGGGAGGAGGGGACGGAGGCTGGCAACACTCGCGGCGGGGCCCGATGCAGTCACTGTACTGTAATACATCGGACCCCGCTCACGGCAATTATCACATGTACAGTCTATAATCTTCAAGCAGTATCTCTGCTTTTAACTAGGGCAATCCTCTGTAGTGCAACTCACTATGAAAGCGGCAGGCAGAGCGGCAGCGTAACCTTGCGATGCTCACTCATTCACGCTCCTCCCACTTCCTTCATGAATGAAGTGGGAGGAGCATTAATGAGTGAGTATCGCAAGGTTACGCTGACGCCCTGCCTGCCGCTTTCATGGTGAGTTGCACTACAGAGGATTGCCCTAGTTAAAAGCAGAGATACTGCTTGAAGATTATAGACTTTACATATGAAAACTGCTTCATTACAATCTGCTTTCTTCTATACCAGTACTCACTATGAAAGCAGCGGTCCAGCCGGCGCGTGACGTCACTCACTCGGTCATGCTCCTCTCACTTCATTAACCACCTCCGGACCGCCTAACGCAGATTCGCGTTCCGGAGGTGGCAGCGCTGCGCACAATCACGCATCTACGCGTCATCTCGCGAGACGCGAGATTTCCTGTGAACGCGCGCACACAGGCGCGCGCGCTCACAGGAACGGAAGGTAAGAGAGTTGATCTCCAGCCTGCCAGCGGCGATCGTTCGCTGGCAGGCTGGAGATGTGTTTTTTTTAACCCCTAACAGGTATATTAGACGCTGTTTTGATAACAGCGTCTAATATACCTGCTACCTGGTCCTCTGGTGGTCCCCTTTGTTTGGATCGACCACCAGAGGACACAGGTAGCTCAGTAAAGTAGCACCAAGCACCACTACACTACACCCACCCCCGTCACTTATTAACCCCTTATTAGCCCCTGATCACCCCATATAGACTCCCTGATCACCCCCCTGTCATTGATTACACCCCTGTCATTGATCACCCCCCTGTAAAGCTCCATTCAGATGTCCGCATGATTTTTACGGATCCACTGATAGATGGATCGGATCCACAAAACGCATACGGACGTCTGAATGAAGCCTTACAGGGGCGTGATCAATGACTGTGGTGATCACCCCATATAGACTTCCTGATCACCCCCCTGTCATTGATTACACCCCTGTCATTGATCAACCCCCTGTAAAGCTCCATTCAGATGTCCGCATGATTTTTACGGATCCACTGATAGATGGATCGGATCCGCAAAACACATACAGGCGTCTGAATGAAGCCTTACAGGGGCGTGATCAATGACTGTGGTGATCACCCCATATAGACTCCCTGATCACCCCCCTGTCATTGATTACACCCCTGTCATTGATCAACCCCCTGTAAAGCTCCATTCAGATGTCCGCATGATTTTTACGGATCCACTGATAGATGGATCGGATCCGCAAAACACATACAGGCGTCTGAATGAAGCCTTACAGGGGCGTGATCAATGACTGTGGTTATCAACCCATATAGACTCCCTGATCACCCCCCTGTCATTGATTACACCCCTGTCATTGATCAACCCCCTGTAAAGCTCCATTCAGATGTCCGCATGATTTTTACGGATCCACTGATAGATGGATCGGATCCGCAAAACACATACAGGCGTCTCCCTGGAGCCTTCCAGGGGGGGTGATCACCCCATATAGACTCCCTGATCACCCCCCTGTCATTGATCACCCCCCCCTGTCATTGATCACCCCCCCCTGTAATGCTGCATTCAGATGTCCGTATGATTTTTACGGATCCACGGATACATGGATCGGATCCGCAAAACACATACGGACATCTGAATGGAGCCTTACAGGGGGGTGATCAATGAAAGGGGGGTGATCACCCCATATAGACTCTCTGATCACCCCCCTGTCATTGATCACCCCCCCTGTCATTGATCACCCCCCCTGTCATTGATCACCCCCCTGTCATTGATCACCCTCTGTAAGGCTCCATTCAGACATTTTTTTGGCCCAAGTTAGCGGAATTATTATTTTTTTTTCTTACAAAGTCTCATATTCCACTAACTTGTGTCAAAAAATAAAATCTCACATGAACTCACCATACCCCTCACGGAATCCAAATGCGTAAAATTTTTTAGACATTTATATTCCAGACTTCTTCTCACGCTTTAGGGCCCCTAGAATGCCAGGGCAGTATAAATACCCCACATGTGACCCCATTTCGGAAAGAAGACACCCCCAGGTATTCCGTGAGGGGCATATTGAGTCAATGAAGATTGAAATTTTTGTCCCAAGTTAGCGGAAAGGGAGTCTTTGTGAGAAAAAAATAAAAAATATCAATTTCCGCTAACTTGTGCCAAAAAAAAAAATTTCTATGAACTCGCCATGCCCCTCATTGAATACCTTGGGGTGTCTTCTTTCCAAAATGGGGTCACATGTGGGGTATTTATACTGCCCTGGCATTCTAGGGGCCCCAAAGCGTGAGAAGAAGTCTGGTATCTAAATGTCTAAAAATACCCTCCTAAAAGGAATTTGGGCACCTTTGCCCACCTAGGCTGCAAAAAAGTGTCACACATCTGGTATCGCCGTACTCAGGAGAAGTTGGGGAATGTGTTTTGGGGTGTCATTTTACATATACCCATGCTGGGTGAGAAAAATATCTTGGTCAAATGCCAACTTTGTATAAAAAAATGGGAAAAGTTGTCTTTTGCCAAGATATTTCTCTCACCCAGCATGGGTATATGTAAAATGACACCCCAAAACACATTCATCAACTTCTCCTGAGTATGGAGATACCAGATGTGTGACACTTTTTTGCAGCCTAGGTGGGCAAAGGGGCCCATATTCCAAAGAGCACCTTTCGGATTTCACAGGTCATTTACCTACTTACCACACATTAGGGCCCCTGGAAAATGCCAGGGCAGTATAACTACCCCACAAGTGACCCCATTTTGGAAAGAAGACACCCCAAGGTATTCCGTGAGGGGCATGGCGAGTTCCTAGAATTTTTTATTTTTTGTCACAAGTTAGTGGAAAATTATGATTTTTTTTTTTTTTTCATACAAAGTCTCATATTCCACTAACTTGTGACAAAAAATAAAAACTTCCATGAACTCACTATGCCCATCAGCGAATACCTTGGGGTCTCTTCTTTCCAAAATGGGGTCACTTGTGGGGTAGTTATACTGCCCTGGCATTCTAGGGGCCCAAATGTGTGGTAAGGAGTTTGAAATCAAATTCTGTAAAAAATGACCAGTGAAATCCGAAAGGTGCTCTTTGGAATAACGGTCCCTTTGCCCACCTAGGCTGCAAAAAAGTGTCACACATCTGGTATCTCCGTACTCAGGAGAAGTTGGGGAATGTGTTTTGGGGTGTCATTTTACATATACCCATGCTGGGTGAGAGAAATATCTTGGCAAAAGACAACTTTTCCCATTTTTTTATACAAAGTTGGCATTTGACCAAGATATTTATCTCACCCAGCATGGGTATATGTAAAAAGACACCCCAAAACACATTCCTCAACTTCTCCTGAATACGGAGATACCACATGTGTGACACTTTTTTGCAGCCTAGGTGGGCAAAGGGGCCCATATTCCAAAGAGCACCTTTCGGATTTCACTGGTCATTTTTTACAGAATTTGATTTCAAACTCCTTACCACACATTTGGGCCCCTAGAATGCCAGGGCAGTATAACTACCCCACAGGTGACCCCATTTTGAAAAGAAGAGACCCCAAGGTATTCGCTGATGGGCATAGTGAGTTCATGGAAGTTTTTATTTTTTGTCACAAGTTAGTGGAATATGAGACTTTGTATGAAAAAAAAAAAAAAAATCATAATTTTCCACTAACTTGTGACAAAAAATAAAAAATTCTAGGAACTCGCCATGCCCCTCACGGAATACCTTGGGGTGTCTTCTTTCCAAAATGGGGTCACTTGTGGGGTAGTTATACTGCCCTGGCATTTTCCAGGGGCCCTAATGTGTGGTAAGTAGGTAAATGACCTGTGAAATCCGAAAGGTGCTCTTTGGAATATGGGCCCCTTTGCCTACCTAGGCTGCAAAAAAGTGTCACACATCTGGTATCTCCGTACTCAGGAGAAGTTGGGGAATGTGTTTTGGGGTGTCATTTTACATATACCCATGCTGGGTGAGAGAAATATCTTGGCAAAAGACAACTTTTCCCATTTTTTTATACAAAGTTGGCATTTGACCAAGATATTTCTCTCACCCAGCATGGGTATATGTAAAAAGACACCCCAAAACACATTCCTCAACTTCTCCTGAATACAGAGATACTAGATGTGTGACACTTTTTTGCAGCCTAGGTGGGCAAAGGGGCCCATATTCCAAAGAGCACCTTTCGGATTTCACTGGTCATTTTTTACAGAATTTGATTTCAAACTCCTTACCACACATTTGGGCCCCTAGAATGCCAGGGCAGTATAACTACCCCACAAGTGACCCCATTTTTGGAAAGAAGACACCCCAAGGTATTTCGTGATGGGCATAGTGAGTTCATAGAACTTTTTATTTTTTGTCACAAGTTAGTGGAATATGAGACTTTGTAAGAAAAAAAAAATCATCATTTTCCGCTAACTTGTGACAAAAAATAAAAAGTTCTATGAACTCACTATGCCCATCAGCGAATACCTTAGGGTGTGTACTTTCCGAAATGGGGTCATTTGTGGGGTGTTTGTACTGTCTGGCCATTGTAGAACCTCAGGAAACATGACAGGTGCTCAGAAAGTCAGAGCTGCTTCAAAAAGTGGAAATTCACATTTTTGTACCATAGTTTGTAAACGCTATAACTTTTACCCAAACCATTTTTTTTTTTACCCAAACATTTTTTTTTTATCAAAGACATGTAGAACAATAAATTTTGAGCAAAATTTATATATGGAAATGTCATTTTTTTGCAAATAACAAAAAAAGTAAAAATGTCAGCAGCAATGAAATACCACCAAATGAAAGCTCTATTAGTGAGAAGAAAAGGAGGTAAAATTCATTTGGGTGGTAAGTTGCATGACCGAGCAATAAACGGTGAAAGTAGTGTAGGTCAGAAGTGTAAAAAGTGAGGTGGTTAATGAAGCTGGCAGGAGCGTGACTGACTGAGTGAGTGACATGACGTGCTGGCCGGACTGCTGCTTTTATAGTGAGTACTGGTCTAGAAGAAAGCAGAGCATTTAAAAGATTTTACATATAAAGTCTACTGTGTGCCCTGAGGTGTAATGGGGGTCACTATTCGCACAGAGACAATATACTGTGACACATATGATACTGTGACCAGCATAAGATGATCTTATGCTGGTCACAGTATCATATGTGTCACAATATATTGTCCCTGTGTGAATAGTGACCCCCATTACATAAGATGCTATATATGATGCTACATCCCCTATAGTAGTGTATCATCCACACATCCCCCTCATAACAATGCGTCATCCACAGGTCCCCCCATAACTGCGTCATCCACAGGTCCCCCATAACAGTGTCATCCACAGGTCCCCCATAACAGTGTCATCCACAGGTCCCCCCATAAGTGTCATCCACAGGTCCCCCCATAACAGTGCGTCATCCACAGGTCCCCCCATAACAGTGCGTCATGCACAGATCCCCCCATAACAGTGTCATCCACAGGTCCCCCATAACAGTGCATCATCCACAGGTCCCCCCATAACAGTGCGTCATCCACAGGTCCCCCCATAACAGTGCGTCATCCACAGACCACCATTAGTTCAAAACCCAGCAAAAGCAGACCTTTTGGTTCAAATATTTTTTTTCCTTATTCTCCTCCTCAAAAATCTAGGTGCGTCTTATCATCAGGTGCGTCTTATAAAGCGAAAAATACGGTATATATATATATATACACTGCTCAAAAAAATAAAGGGAACACAAAAATAACACTAATTTCTTCTGAAATACTTTGTTCTTTACATAGTTGAATGTGCTGACAACAAAATCACACAAAAATTTAAAATGGAAATAAAATTTTCCAACCCATGGAGGTCTGGATTTGGAGTCACACTCAAAATTAAAGTGGAAAAACACACTACAGGCTGATCCAACTTTGATGTAATGTCCTTAAAACAAGTCAAAATGAGGCTCAGTAGTGTGTGTGGCCTCCACGTGCCTGTATGACCTCCATACAACGCCTGTGCATGCTCCTGATGAGGTGGCGGATGGTCTCCTGAGGGATCTCCTCCCAGACCTGGACTAAAGCATCTGCCAACTCCTGGACTGTCTGTGGTGCAACGTGACGTTGGTGGATAGAGCGAGACATGATGTCCCAGATGTGCTCAATTGGATTCAGGTCTGGGGAACGGGCGGGCCAGTCCATAGCATCAATGCCTTCGTCTTGCAGGAACTGCTGACACACTTCAGCCACATGAGGTCTAGCATTGTCTTGCATTAGGAGGAACCCAGGGCCAACCGCACCAGCATATGGTCTCACAAGGGGTCTGAGGATCTCATCTTGGTACCTAATTGCAGTCAGGCTACCTCTGGCGAGCACATGGAGGGCTGTGCGGCCCTCCAAAGAAATGCCACCCCACACCATTACTGACCCAATGCCAAACCGGTCATGCTGGAGGATGTTGCAGGCAGCAGAACGTTCTCCACGGCGTCTCCAGACTCTGTCACATCTGTCACATGTGCTCAGTGTGAACCTGCTTTCATCTGTGAAGAGCACAGGGCGCCAGTGGCGAATTTGCCAATCTTGGTGTTCTCTGGCAAATGCCAAACGTCCTGCACGGTGTTGGGCTGTAAGCACAACCCCCACCTGTGGACGTCGGGCCCTCATATCACCCTCATGGAGTCTGTTTCTGATTGTTTGAGCAGACACATGCACATTTGTGGCCTGCTGGAGGTCATTTTGCAGGGCTCTGGCAGTGCTTTTCCTGTTCCTCCATGCACAAAGGCGGAGGTAGCGGTCCTGCTGCTGGGTTGTTGCCCTCCTATGGCCTCCTCCACGTCTCCTGATGTACTGGCCTGTCTCCTGGTAGCGCCTCCATGCTCTGGACACTACGCTGACAGACACAGCAAACCTTCTTGCCACAGCTCACATTGATGTGCCATCCTGGATAAGCTGCACTACCTGAGCCACTTGTGTGGGTTGTAGACTCCGTCTCATGCTACCACTAGAGTGAACGCACCGCCAGCATTCAAAAGTGACCAAAACATCAGCCAGGAAGCATAGGAACTGAGAAGTGGTCTGTGATCACCACCTGCAGAAGCACTTCTTTATGGGGGGTGTCTTGCTAATTGCCTATAATTTCCACCTGTTGTCTATCCCATTTTCACAACAGCATGTGAAATTGATTGTCACTCAGTGTTGCTTCCTAAGTGGAGAGAAGTGTGATTGACTTGGAGTTACATTGTGTTGTTTAAGTGTTCCCTTTATTTTTTTGAGCAGTGTATATATATATATATATATATATATATATATATAATGTTAATTAATTATCCTATAAAATATAGGTTAGGTTATACTATACCAAAATGTCAGCTAGCAGAAATCAGTTTCAATGGTTCTAAGATGGCTGCCTCCAATGGCTGAAAAGGTGGTCAAGTGGCTGGATTCGATGGATCAAGATGTCTTCAGTAGGGATGAGCGAACCCGAACTGTATAGTCACCCAAGTGCATTTAACCATCAATAGTGTGGTTATTTTTTGCTATATCCTACATCAGGGTCAAGCTTTCATCAAGTGCATTTAACCATCAATAGTGTGGTTATTTTTTGGCCATATACTACATTAGGTGCAGGCTGAGCCTGTGTCACCCAAGTGCATTTAACCATCAATATTGTGGTTATTTTTTGGCCATATACTACATCAGGGGCAAGTTGAGCCTGTCACCCAGCGCCTAAAAAATAGGCCTGACATTTCTATTCCTCCAAATCAGTACAGTTTTAGCTGGTCAAGTTATATTTAGCGACCGTAAAAGCACAGTTTTTGTTCTGGGTTGAAAAACTATTCCCAAATTTGCCATTCTCAAAATTAGTAGTTTCTGCTATATCAGGCCTACTTTAAATCTATCCCAAAAAGGATATCTTAGATTGAAGGTGCTGATAGTGTCATTCTGAAAAACTTAACACACACGCTACAGTGCAGATACAAGTCTAATTCTGTGATTAAAGGTATGTCTGTCACACAGCGCGTAAAAAAATAGGCCTCACATTTATATTCAACCAAATCTGTACTGTTTTAGCTGGTCAAATTATTTGTAGTGACCGTAAAAGCACAGTTTTTGTTCTGGGTTGAAAAACTATTCCCAAATTTGCCATTCTCAAAATTAGTAGTTTCTGCTATATCAGGCCTACTTTAAATCTATCCCAAAAAGGATATCTTAGATTGAAGGTGCTGATAGTGTCATTCTGAAAAACTTAACACACACGCTACAGTGCAGATACAAGTCTAATTCTGTGATTAAAGGTATGTCTGTCACACAGCGCGTAAAAAATAGGCCTCACATTTATATTCAACCAAATCTGTACTGTATAAGCAGGTCAAATTATTTGTAGTGACCGTAAAAGCACAGTTTTTGTTCTGGGTTGAAAAACTATTCCCAAATTTGCCATTCTCAAAATTAGTAGTTTCTGCTATATCAGGCCTACTTTAAATCTATCCCAAAAAGGATATCTTAGATTGAAGGTGCTGATAGTGTCATTCTGAAAAACTTAACACACACGCTACAGTGCAGATACAAGTCTAATTCTGTGATTAAAGGTATGTCTGTCACACAGCGCGTAAAAAATAGGCCTCACATTTATATTCAACCAAATCTGTACTGTTTTAGCTGGTCAAATTATTTGTAGTGACCGTAAAAGCACAGTTTTTGTTCTGGGTTGAAAAACTATTCCCAAATTTGCCATTCTCAAAATTAGTAGTTTCTGCTATATCAGGCCTACTTTAAATCTATCCCAAAAAGGATATCTTAGATTGAAGGTGCTGATAGTGTCATTCTGAAAAACTTAACACACACGCTACCGTGCAGATACAAGTCTAATTCTGTGATTAAAGGTATATCTGTCACACAGCGCGTAAAAAATAGGCCACACATTTATATTTAACCAAATCTGTACTGTTTTAGCTGGTCAAATTATTTGTAGTGACCGTAAAAGCACAGTTTTTGTTCTGGGTTGAAAAACTATTCCCAAATTTGCCATTCTCAAAATTAGTAGTTTCTGCTATATCAGGCCTACTTTAAATCTATCCCAAAAAGGATATCTTAGATTGAAGGTGCTGATAGTGTCATTCTGAAAAACTTAACACACACGCTACAGTGCAGATACAAGTCTAATTCTGTGATTAAAGGTATGTCTGTCACACAGCGCGTAAAAAAATAGGCCTCACATTTATATTCAACCAAATCTGTACTGTTTTAGCTGGTCAAATTATTTGTAGTGACCGTAAAAGCACAGTTTTTGTTCTGGGTTGAAAAACTATTCCCAAATTTGCCATTCTCAAAATTAGTAGTTTCTGCTATATCAGGCCTACTTTAAATCTATCCCAAAAAGGATATCTTAGATTGAAGGTGCTGATAGTGTCATTCTGAAAAACTTAACACACACGCTACAGTGCAGATACAAGTCTAATTCTGTGATTAAAGGTATGTCTGTCACACAGCGCGTAAAAAAATAGGCCTCACATTTATATTCAACCAAATCTGTACTGTTTTAGCTGGTCAAATTATTTGTAGTGACCGTAAAAGCACAGTTTTTGTTCTGGGTTGAAAAACTATTCCCAAATTTGCCATTCTCAAAATTAGTAGTTTCTGCTATATCAGGCCTACTTTAAATCTATCCCAAAAAGGATATCTTAGATTGAAGGTGCTGATAGTGTCATTCTGAAAAACTTAACACACACGCTACAGTGCAGATACAAGTCTAATTCTGTGATTAAAGGTATGTCTGTCACACAGCGCGTAAAAAATAGGCCTCACATTTATATTCAACCAAATCTGTACTGTTTAAGCAGGTCGAATTATTTGTAGTGACCGTAAAAGCACAGTTTTTGTTCTGGGTTGAAAAACTATTCCCAAATTTGCCATTCTCAAAATTAGTAGTTTCTGCTATATCAGGCCTACTTTAAATCTATCCCAAAAAGGATATCTTAGATTGAAGGTGCTGATAGTGTCATTCTGAAAAACTTAACACACACGCTACAGTGCAGATACAAGTCTAATTCTGTGATTAAAGGTATGTCTGTCACACAGCGCGTAAAAAATAGGCCTCACATTTATATTCAACCAAATCTGTACTGTTTTAGCTGGTCAAATTATTTGAAGTGACCGTAAAAGCACAGTTTTTGTTCTGGGTTGAAAAACTATTCCCAAATTTGCCATTCTCAAAATTAGTAGTTTCTGCTATATCAGGCCTACTTTAAATCTATCCCAAAAAGGATATCTTAGATTGAAGGTGCTGATAGTGTCATTCTGAAAAACTTAACACACACGCTACCGTGCAGATACAAGTCTAATTCTGTGATTAAAGGTATATCTGTCACACAGCGCGTAAAAAATAGGCCACACATTTATATTTAACCAAATCTGTACTGTTTTAGCTGGTCAAATTATTTGTAGTGACCGTAAAAGCACAGTTTTTGTTCTGGGTTGAAAAACTATTCCCAAATTTGCCATTCTCAAAATTAGTAGTTTCTGCTATATCAGGCCTACTTTAAATCTATCCCAAAAAGGATATCTTAGATTGAAGGTGCTGATAATGTCATTCTGAAAAACTTTGCACACACGCTACAGTGCAGATACAAGTCTAATTCTGTGATTAAAGGTATATCTGTCACACAGCGCATAAAAAATAGGCCTCACATTTATATTCAACCAAATCTGTCATTACTGGTGTGCCTGTATTAGCGTAATACGGTACATAAATAGATAGCCAGACAGTGTTAGGTGTCTGTAAAAAAAGGCCTGAATTTTAATTCAATACATTGGCCCGAATAATATTTTTCTTATTGTGGTGAACGGTAACAATGAGGAAAACAACTAGTAAGGGACGCGGACGTGGACATGGTCGTGGTGGTGTTAGTGGACCCTCTGGTGCTGGGAGAGGAAGTGGCCGTTCTGCCACAGCCACACGTCCTAGTGTACCAACTACCTCAGGTCCCAGTAGCCGCCAGAATTTACAGGGATATTTGGTGGGGCCCAATGCCGTTCTAAGGATGGTAAGGCCTGAGCAGGTACAGGCATTAGTCAATTGGGTGGCCGACAGTGCATCCAGCACGTTCACATTATCTCCCACCCAGTCTTCTGCAGAAAGCGCACAGATGGCGCATGAAAACCAAGCCCCTCAGTCTGTCACATCACCCCTATGCATATCAGGGAAACTGTCTGAGCCTCAAGTTATGCAGCAGTCTCTTATGCTGTTTGAAGACTCTGCTGCCAGGGTTTCCCAAGGGCATCCATCTAGCCCTTCCCCAGGAGTGGAAGAGATAGAATGCACTAACGCACAACCACTTATGTTTGCTGATGATGAGGCCATGGGAATACCACCTCAGCATGTCTCTGATGATGACGAAACACAGGTGCCAACTGCTGCTTCTTTCTGCAGTGTGCAGACTGAACAGGAGGTCAGGGATCAAGACTGGGTGGAAGACGATGCAGGGGACGATGAGGTCCTAGACCCCACATGGAATGAAGGTCGTGCCACTGACTTTCACAGTTCGGAGGAAGAGGCAGTGGTGAGACCGAGCCAACAGCGTAGCAAAAGACAAAGAGGGAGCAGTGGGCAAAATGAGAACACCCGCCGCCAAGAGACTCCGCCTGCTACTGACCGCCACCATCTAGGACCGAGCACCCCAAAGGCAGCTTCAAGGAGTTCCCTGGCATGGCACTTCTTTAAACAATGTGCTGACGGCAAGACCCGAGTGGTTTGCACGCTGTGCCATCAGAGCCTGAAGCGAGGCATTAATGTTCTGAACCTTAGCACAACCTGCATGACCAGGCACCTGCATGCAAAGCATGAACTGCAGTGGAGTAAACACCTTAGAAACAAAGAAGTAACTCAGGCTCCCCCTGCTACCTCTTCTGCTGCTGCCGCCTCGGCCTCTTCTGCTGCCGCCTCGGCCTCTTCCTCCGCCTCTGCAGGAACGTTGGCACCTGCCGCCCAGCAAACATGGGATGTACCACCAACACCACCACCTGCGTCACCAAGCATCTCAACCATGTCACACGGCAGCGTTCAGCTCTCCATCTCACAAACATTCGAGAGAAAGCGTAAGTTCCCACTTAGCCACCCTCGATCCCTGGCCCTGAATGCCAGCATTTCTAAACTACTGGCCTATGAAATGCTGTCATTTAGGCTGGTGGACACAGACAGCTTCAAACAGCTCATGTCACTTGCTGTCCCACAGTATGTTGTTCCCAGCCGGCACTACTTCTCCAAGAGAGCCGTGCCTTCCCTGCACAACCAAGTGTCCGATAAAATCAAGTGTGCACTGCGCAACGCCATCTGTGGCAAGGTCCACCTAACCACAGATACGTGGACCAGTAAGCACGGCCAGGGACGCTATATCTCCCTAACTGCACACTGGGTAAATGTAGTGGCGGCTGGGCCCCAGGCGGAGAGCTGTTTGGCGCACGTCCTTCCGCCGCCAAGGATCGCAGGGCAACATTCTTTGCCTCCTGTCTCCTCCTCCTCCTACTCAGCTTCCTCCTCCTCTTCTTCCACCTGCTCATCCAGTCAGCCACACACCTTCACCACCAACTTCAGCACAGCCCGGGGTAAACGTCAGCAGGCCGTTCTGAAACTCATATGTTTGGGGGACAGGCCCCACACCGCACAGGAGTTGTGGCGGGGTATAGAACAACAGACCGACGAGTGGTTGCTGCCGGTGAGCCTCAAGCCCGGCCTGGTGGTGTGCGATAATGGGCGAAATCTCATTGCAGCTCTGGGACTAGCCGGTTTGACGCACATCCCTTGCCTGGCGCATGTGCTGAATTTGGTGGTGCAGAAGTTCATTCGCAACTACCCCGACATGTCAGAGCTGCTGCATAAAGTGCGGGCCGTCTGTTCGCACTTCCGGCGTTCACACCCTGCTGCTGCACGCCTGTCTGCGCTACAGCGTAACTTCGGCCTTCCCGCTCACCGCCTCATATGCGATGTGCCCACCAGGTGGAACTCCACCTTGCACATGCTGGACAGACTGTGCTAGCAGCAGCAGGCCATAGTGGAGTTTCAGCTGCAGCACGCACTGGTCAGTCGCACTGCGGAACAGCACCACTTCACCACCAATGACTGGGCCTCCATGCGAGACCTGTGTGCCCTGTTGCGCTGTTTCGAGTACTCCACCAACATGGCCAGTGGCGATGACGCCATTATCAGCGTTACAATACCACTTCTATGTCTCCTTGAGAAAACACTTAGGGCGATGATGGAAGAGGAGGTGGCCCAGGAGGAAGAGGAGGAAGAGGGGTCATTTTTAGCACTTTCAGGCCAGTCTCTTCGAAGTGACTCAGAGGGAGGTTTTTTGCAACACCAGAGGCCAGGTAAAAATGTGGCCAGACAGGGCCCACTACTGGAGGACGAGGAGGACGAGGATGAGGAGGAGGTGGAGGAGGATGAGGATGAAGCATGTTCACAGCGGGGTGGCACCCAAAACAGCTCGGGCCCATCACTGGTGCGTGGCTGGGGGGAAACACAGGACAATGACGATACGCCTCCCACAGAGGACAGCTTGTCCTTACCTCTGGGCAGCCTGGCACACATGAGCGACTACATGCTGCAGTGCCTGCGCAACGACAGCAGAGTTGCCCACATTTTAACGTGTGCGGACTACTGGGTTGCCACCCTGCTGGATCCCCGGTACAAAGACAATGTGCCCACCTTACTTCCTACACTGGAGCGTGATAGGAAGATGCGCGAGTACAAGCGCACGTTGGTAGACGCGCTACTGAGAGCATTCCCAAATGTCACAGGGGAACCATTGGAAGCCCAAGGCGAAGGCAGAGGAGGAGCAAGAGGTCGCCAACGCAGCTGTGTCACGGCCAGCTCCTCTGAGGGCAGGGTTAGCATGGCAGAGATGTGGAAAAGTTTTGTCACCACGCCACAGCTAACTGCACCACCACCTGATACGGAACGTGTTAGCAGGAGGCAACATTTCACTAACATGGTGGAACAGTACCTGTGCACACACCTCCTCGTACTGACTGATGGTTCGGCCCCATTCAACTTCTGGGTCTCCAAATTATCCACGTGGCCAGAGCTAGCCTTTTATACCTTGGAGGTGCTGGCCTGCCCGGCGGCCAGCGTTTTGTCTGAACGTGTATTCAGCACGGCAGGGGGCGTCATTACAGACAAACGCAGCCGCCTGTCTACAGCCAATGTGGACAAGCTGACGTTCATAAAAGTGAACCAGGCATGGATCCCACAGTACCTGTCCATCCCTTGTGCAGATTAGACATTAACTACCTCCCCTTAACAATATATTATTGTACTCCAGGGCACTTCCTCATTCAATACTATTTTTATTTTCATTTTACCATTATATTGCGGGGCAACCCAAAGTTGAATGAACCTCTCCTCTGTCTGGGTGCCGGGGCCTAAATGTGTGACAGTGGCCTGCTCCAGTGGTGGGTGACGTGAAGCCTGATTCTCTGCTATGACATGAAGACTGATTCTGTGCTGTCATGAAGCCAGATTCTCTGTTACGCGACCTCTCTCCTCTGCCTGGGTGCCTGGGCCTAAATATGTGACAGTGGCCTGTTCCAGTGGTGGGTGACGTGAAGCCTGATTCTCTGCTATGACATGAAGACTGATTCTGTGCTGACATGAAGCCAGATTCTCTGTTACGGGACCTCTCTCCTCTGTCTGGGTGCCGGGGCCTAAATATGTGACAGTGGCCTGTTCCATTGGTGGGTGACGTGAAGCCTGATTCTCTTCTATGACATGAAGACTGATTCTCTGCTGACATGAAGCCTGAATCTCTGTTATGGGACCTCTCTCCTCTGCCTGGGTGCCTGGGCCTAAATATGTGACAGTGGCCTGTTCCAGTGGTGGGTGACGTGAAGCCTGATTCTCTGCTATGACATGAAGACTGATTCTGTGCTGACATGAAGCCAGATTCTCTGTTACGGGACCTCTCTCCTCTGTCTGGGTGCCAGGGCCTAAATGTGTGACAGTGGCCTGCTCCAGTGGTGGGTGACGTGAAGCCTGATTCTCTGCTATGACATGAAGACTGATTCTGTGCTGACAAGAAGCCAGATTCTCTGTTACGGGACCTCTCTCCTCTGTCTGGGTGCCAGGGCCTAAATGTGTGACAGTGGCCTGTTCCACAGGTGGGTGACGTGAAGCCTGATTCTCTGCTATGACATGAAGACTGATTCTGTGCTGACATGAAGCCAGATTCTCTGTTACGGGACCTCTCTCCTCTGTCTGGGTGCCTGGGCCTAAATATGTGACAGTGGCCTGTTCCAGTGGTGGGTGACGTGAAGCCTGATTCTCTGCTATGACATGAAGACTGATTCTCTGCTGACATGAAGCCTGAATCTCTGTTATGGGACCTCTCTCCTCTGCCTGGGTGCCTGGGCCTAAATATGTGACAGTGGCCTGTTCCAGTGGTGGGTGACGTGAAGCCTGATTCTCTGCTATGACATGCAGACTGATTCTCTGCTGACATGAAGCCAGATTCTCTGTTACGGGACCTCTCTCCTCTGTCTGGGTGCCTGGGCCTAAATATCTGACAATGGACTGTTCCAGTGTTGGGTGACGTGAAGCCTGATTCTCTGCTATGACATGCAGACTGATTCTCTGCTGACATGAAGCCAGATTCTCTGTTACGGGACCTCTCTCCTCTGCCTGGGTGCCGGGGCCTAAATATATGACAGTGGCCTGTTCCAGTGGTGGGTGACGTGAAGCCTGATTCTCTGCTATGACATGAAGACTGATTCTCTGCTGACATGAAGCCTGAATCTCTGTTATGGGACCTCTCTCCTCTGCCTGGGTGCCTGGGCCTAAATATGTGACAGTGGCCTGTTCCAGTGGTGGGTGACGTGAAGCCTGATTCTCTGCTATGACATGCAGACTAATTCTCTGCTGACATGAAGCCAGATTCTCTGTTACGGGACCTCTCTCCTCTGTCTGGGTGCCTGGGCCTAAATATCTGACAATGGACTGTTCCAGTGTTGGGTGACGTGAAGCCTGATTCTCTGCTATGACATGCAGACTGATTCTCTGCTGACGTGAAGCCAGATTCTCTGCTATGGGACCTCTCTCCAATTGATATTGGTTTATTTTTATATATTTTATTTTTATTTTTATTCATTTCCCTATCCACATTTGTTTTCAGGGGATTTACCTACATGTTGCTACCTTTTGCAGCCCTCTAGCTCTTTCCTGGGCTGTTTTACAGGTTTTTTAGTGCCGAAAAGTTCTGGTCCCCATTGACTTCAATGGGGTTCGGGACGAAGTTCGGGTCGGGTTCGGATCCCGAACCCGAACATTTCCGGGAAGTTCGGCCGAACTTCTCGAACCCGAACATCCAGGTGTTCGCTCAACTCTAGTCTTCAGGTCTCAAGATGTTTCAAGATGTTTTCTTCTAGATAACCATCCCAAGCTATTTCAAGAAGATGATCCCTCTGTCAGCCCATACCATCTTTTTATCCCATCTAAAATGGGACTGGTCTAGTTTAATCATCAACTAGTGACATCACTTTATAACTAATAGGACCTCTTCTAGTGATTTCGCAATACATTCCTTAATTTTATCTAGGTGGCATTAAGTCTTCATATAAAAGTCTTGGCAATTCTAGCTAGGTCCTGTATATATTCTTATTAATTTGAAGAAGGGATAAACTTTAACTAAGGTTTCATACAGACCTTGAAGAGACCGGAAAGAAACAATGAAGTTTATCTTTTGTCAAACATCTAGTTTCTTTCTAAATCTCTGACTAAACCTAATTCATTCCAAACACACACTACAACACTCGTGGTCATTGTTTGGTAAAAAGACAGGGTTTGTGTATGATCACCTATGTCCACATTTCTCTATTCAAGAAATCTTCAGGGAAATAGATCATTAACTTACAATGTTCTCTGGGAGACATTCTGAAATTACATAGGAATTTCTACCTCAATTCTAACCGTAAAATGAATATATCTATAATTACCACACTCTTAGTTATATAAAACACATATATTTAAAGGTGCTGTCCAAGTTATATTTATTGATGACCTATCCTCAGGATAGGTAATCAATATCAGATCGGCTGGGGTCCGACACCTGGCACCTCCGCCGATCAGCTGTTTGAAGAGGAGGCGCGCGCCGTGATAGCGTTGCCTCCTCTTTACTGTTTACCTTCTAGCCGTTGCATTCGCAGCAGTGAGCAGGTGTAATTACACCCAAGCTGTCCCATTCATTTCAATGGGACGGATCGCTTCTATACAAGTGTATAGGAACGAGCGGTCTCATAAAAATTCACAAGGGTTTGAACTTATATTACCCTCTTGAATAAGACAAAATCAGACAAAAATGGCTCCTCTTAATGTTCATATTCTTATACCTGTATAGGCCTTATAAGATGGACTCTTTTTTTTTATACTCAAAAGTTCTAACATGCCCTAACAGATCAAGTTAATCTCCTGACCAAAAGTATGGAGAAAAAGTGTCAAAAACTTGAGCATTGGGTGAAACCCCTATTGCTAGAGGATGAGATTCTACTGCCTAGGAAACAGTGTTCTCTTGATTAGGGTTGACCCGAACCCGAACATTTCCGTAAAAGTTCGGGTTCGGCGCTTTCTTGGCGCTTTTTGGAAGGCTGCACAGCAGCCAATCAACAAGCGTCATACTACTTGCCCCAAAAGGCCATCACAGCCATGCCCACTATTGGAATGGCTGTGATTGGCCAACTGCAGCATGTGACCCAGCCTCTATTTAAGCTGGAGTCACGTAGCGCCGCCTGTCACTCTGCTCGGATTAGTGTAGGGATAGGCTGCAGCTGCTGTGAGGGAGAGATCAGGGAGGAATCTTATGAAGAAATGCTTCTTTACTCAGCGATCTACAGCAAATGTGTTTTGTGGGTGCAGTGCACAATTGTTTTAAGCCTGCCCTGAGCCAACTACTACTGAAAACGAACTTTTTTTCCTTCAGTTAGTCAATATCAATACATAATCGGCAGCCATTTTATGCAACGATAGTGCACCAGCACAGGATATCTGCATGTCTGCAAGTCCAGAAATACTTCTTTGAGACACAGGGGTTAGAAAAAAACTTTGTTTCATACAGGGAGTGCAGAATTATTAGGCAAGTTGTATTTTTGAGGATTAATTTTATTATTGAACAACAACCATGTTCTCAATGAACCCAAAAAACTCATTAATATCAAGGCTGAATATTTTTGGAAGTAGTTTTTAGTTTGTTTTTAGTTTTAGCTATTTTAGGGGGATATCTGTGTGTGCAGGTGACTATTACTGTGCATAATTATTAGGCAACTTAACAAAAAACAAATATATACCCATTTCAATTATTTATTTTTACCAGTGAAACCAATATAACATCTCAACATTCACAAATATACATTTCTGACATTCAAAAACAAAACAAAAACAAATCAGTGACCAATATAGCCACCTTTCTTTGCAAGGACACTCAAAAGCCTGCCATCCATGGATTCTGTCAGTGTTTTGATCTGTTCACCATCAACATTGCGTGCAGCAGCAACCACAGCCTCCCAGACACTGCTCAGAGAGGTGTACTGTTTTCCCTCCTTGTAAATCTCACATTTGATGATGGACCACAGGTTCTCAATGGGGTTCAGATCAGGTGAACAAGGAGGCCATGTCATTAGATTTTCTTCTTTTATACCCTTTCTTGCCAGCCACGCTGTGGAGTACTTGGACGCGTGTGATGGAGCATTGTCCTGCATGAAAATCATGTTTTTCTTGAAGGATGCAGACTTCTTCCTGTACCACTGCTTGAAGAAGGTGTCTTCCAGAAACTGGCAGTAGGACTGGGAGTTGAGCTTGACTCCATCCTCAAACCGAAAAGGCCCCACAAGCTCATCTTTGATGATACCAGCCCAAACCAGTACTCCACCTCCACCTTGCTGGCGTCTGAGTCGGACTGGAGCTCTCTGCCCTTTACCAATCCAGCCACGGGCCCATCCATCTGGCCCATCAAGACTCACTCTCATTTCATCAGTCCATAAAACCTTAGAAAAATCAGTCTTGAGATATTTCTTGGCCCAGTCTTGACGTTTCAGCTTGTGTGTCTTGTTCAGTGGTGGTCGTCTTTCAGCCTTTCTTACCTTGGCCATGTCTCTGAGTATTGCACACCTTGTGCTTTTGGGCATTCCAGTGATGTTGCAGCTCTGAAATATGGCCAAACTGGTGGCAAGTGGCATCTTGGCAGCTGCACGCTTGACTTTTCTCAGTTCATGGGCAGTTATTTTGCGCCTTGGTTTTTCCACACGCTTCTTGCGACCCTGTTGACTATTTTGAATGAAACGCTTGATTGTTCGATGATCACGCTTCAGAAGCTTTGCAATTTTAAGAGTGCTGCATCCCTCTGCAAGATATCTCACTATTTTTGACTTTTCTTAGCCTGTCAAGTCCTTCTTTTGACCCATTTTGCCAAAGGAAAGGAAGTTGCCTAATAATTATGCACACCTAATATAGGGTGTTGATGTCATTAGACCACACCCCTTCTCATTACAGAGATGCACATCACCTAATATGCTTAATTGGTAGTAGGCTTTCGAGCCTATACAGCTTGGAGTAAGACAACATGCATAAAGAGGATGATGTGGTCAAAATACTCATTTGCCTAATAATTCTGCACGCAGTGTATAGTGCACATCTAGGATTATCGCTGCATAAGTGACTGTGAAATTTAGGCCAGAAATACGGCTTTCTCATACTGGGGCATACTGGGGTGAAAAAAAAACATCTGTTTCATATAGTGCACATCTAGGATTATAGGTGCATAAGTGAGTGTCACATTTAGGCCAGAAATACGGCTTTTGCTTACTGGGGTTAAAAAACCCTCTTATATACTGCACATCTGGGATTAGAGGTGCATTAGTTACTGTGAAATTTAGGCCACAAATACAGCTTTTGCTTACTGGGGTTAAAAAAAAACTCTGATATACTGCCCATCTGGGATTAGAGGTGCATAAGTTACTGTGAAATTTAGGCCACAAATACAGCTTTTGCTTATTAGGCTTAAAAAAAAACTCTGATATAGTGTACATCTGGGATTAGAGGTGCATAAATTACTGTGAAATTTAGGCCAGAAATACGGCTTTGGCATACTGGGGCATACTGGGTGAAACAAAACCCTCTGTTTCATATAGTGCACATCTAGGATTATAGGTGCATAAGGGACTGTTCATTTTAGGCCAGAAATACGGCTTTTGCTTACTGGGGTTAAGAAACCCTCTGATATACTGCACATCTGGGATTAGAGGTGCATAAGTTACTGTGAAATTTAGGCCACAAATTCCGCTGTCATATAGAGTTAAAAAAAAAAAAAAAAAGTGCAATACCCTACATCAGGGTTTTTATTGGCGGTTAATTATTTTTAACAGACTTAACCACTTTTTACTTTGCTTGGTGAACGCTAACTATGAGGCAAACATCTAATAAGGGACGCTGTCATGGTCGTGGTGTTGGTGGAGCCTCTCGTGCAGGGAGAGGAAGTGGCCGTTCTGCCACAGGTACAAGTACTACTGAACCTACTACCTCAGTTCCCAGTTGCCGCCAGAATCTACAGCGATATTTGGTCGGGTCTAATGCCGTTCTAAGGATGGTAAGGCCTGAGCAAGTACAGGTGCTAGTCCATTGGGTGGCCGACAGTGGATCCAGCAGGTTCACATTTTCTCCCACCCAGTCTGCTGCAGAAAGCGCACAGGTAGCGCCTGAAACCCATGCCCATCAGTGTGTCACATCACCCCCGCGCATATTGGGGAACCTGTCTGAGCCTCAAGTCATGCAGAGCCTCAAGTCATGCTGTTTGAAGACTCTGCTGGCAGGGTTTCCCAAGGGCATCCACCTAGCCCTTCCCCATGGGTGGAAGACATAGAATGCACTGACGCACAACCACTTATGTTTCCTGATGAGGACATGGGAATTCCACCTCAGCACGTCTCTGATGATGACGAAACACAGGTGCCAACTGCTGCATCTTTCTGCAGTGTGCAGACCGAAAAGGAGGTCAGGGAGGAAGACTGGGTGGAAGACGATGCAGGGGATGATGAGGTCCTAGACCCCACATGGAATGAAGGTCGTGCCACTGACTGTCAGAGTTCGGAGGAAGAGGCAGTCGTGAGACCGAGCCAACAGCGTAGGAAAAGAGGGAGCAGGGTGCAAAAGCAGAGCAGCTGTTGCCAAAATGGTTCGCCTGCTACTGGCCACCGTCACCAGGGACCGAGCACACCAAAGGCAGCTTTAAAGGAGTTCCCTGGCATGGCACTTCTTCACACATTGTGCTGACGACAAGACCCGAGTGATTTGCACACTGTGCCATTAGAGCCGGAAGCGAGGCATTAACGTTCTGAACCTTAGCACAACCTGCATGACCAGGCATCTACATGCGAGACACGTGCTGCAATGGAGTAAGCACCTTCAAAACCAAGAAAGGGCTCAGGCCCCTCCTGCTCCCTCTTCTGCTGCTGCCTCGTCCTCTTCCTGCGCCTCTGGAGGAACGTTGGCACCTGCCGCCCAGCAAACAGAGGATGTGCCACCAACACTATCACCTCCGTCACCAAGCATCTCCACCATGTCACACGGAAACGTTCAGCTCTCCATCTCACAAACCTTGGAGAGAAAGCATAAATTCCCACCTACCCACACTCGATCCCTGGCCCTGAATGCCAGCATTTCTAAACTACTAGCCTTTGAAATGCTGTCATTCAGGCTGGTGGAAACGGACAGCTTCAAACAGCTCATGTCACTTGCTGTCCCACAGTACGTCGTTCCCAGCCACCACTACTTCTCCAGGAGAGCCGTGCCCTCCCTGCACAACTAAGTATCGGATAAAATCAAGTGTGCACTGCGCAATGCCATCTGTGGCAAGGTCCACCTAACCACAGATACATGGACCAGTAAGCACGGCCAGGGACGCTATATCTCCCTAACTGCACACTGGGTAAATGTAGTGGCGGCTGGGCCCCAGGCGGAGAGCTGTTTGGCGCACGTCCTTCCGCCGCCAAGGATCGCAGGGCATCATTCTTTGCCTCCTGTTGCCTCCTTTTCCTACTCGGCTTCCTCCTCCTCTTCTACCACCTCCTCATCCGGTCAGCGACAGACCTTCACCACCCACTTCAGCACAGCCAGGGGTAAACGTCAGCAGGCCGTTCTGAAACTTATGTGTTTGGGGGACAGGCCCCACACTGCGCAGGAGTTGTGGCGGGGTATAGAACAACAGACCGACGAGTGGTTGCTGCCAGTGGGCCTCAAGCCCGGCCTGGTGGTGTGCGATAATGGGCGAAATCTCGTTGCAGCTCTGGGACTAGCTGGTTTGACGCACATCCCTTGCCTGGCGCATGTGCTGAATTTGGTGGTGCAGAAATTCGTTCACAACTACCCCGACATGTCAGAGTTGTTGCATAAAGTGCTGGCCGTCTGTGCGCGCTTCCGGCGTTCTCATCCTGCCGCCGCTCGGCTGTCTGCTCTACAGCGTAACTTCGGCCTTCCCACTCACCGCCTCATATGCGACTTGCCCACCAGGTGGAACTCCTCCTTTCACATGCTGGAGAGACTGTGTGAGCAGCAGCAGACCATAGTGGAGTTTCAGCTGCAGCACGCACGGGTGAGTTGCACTGCAGAACAGCACCACTTCACCACCAATGAATGGGCCTCCATGCGAGACCTGTGTGCCCTGTTGCAATTCCCAGATATGTAGGACCCTGTCCTTAAGTGGTTTTCCAAAATAATGGGGTTCATTTTGTTGCTCTGCTGGAGATCGGTTCTCAAGTTGCCACCCTTCAGCAAGCCACATTTGAGAAATACTCAAACCGTAACCTGCTGATGCAGCCACCAGAATCCTGGCTGAGCATTATAGCCAGTAATGGCAAAGTTCACTGAGAAAAAAATTACCCTTAAAACTTAGCATCTATTAATAATATCTGCAGGTAAGCATCCATTGGCCTATTACCTTTTATGCCATCATGCTTTTTCTACTGGTCCCCTGATAACCCTAATCATTCAATAGGGGAAACGTGTTGGGATCTTCTTGAAAATTGGAGACCGCACAATGTATGGGACATTTGATTGAAATTTGGTATCATCTAAGGCTCCATTCACACGTCCGTAATAATGAGTCCGCATCCGTTCATCAAATTGCAGAACGGGTGTGGACCTATTCATTCTCTATGAGGCAGGAATACATGTGGACAGCACACAGTGTGCTGTCCGCATCCGCCTTTCTGGAGCATGCCGCCGATCTTCCGGTCTGCGGCTCCGGAAAAAAATAGAAACGTATATAAACGTCATGGCAGCTTTTTAATCCAAGCGCTGCATCTGCCCCTGCACTGCTGCTGTCAGAGACAGTGCAGAGTCCAGTAATGCCAGCAAGGGACCAATCAGAGTGGCCCCTTGCCGGCTATCACTCCGATTGGTTAGTCTGTGCAGACTAGGGTTGTTTCGATACCAAAATTTTGATTCGGTTTCAATACCATAAAAAAGTATTGCGATACTGGATACCATTCAATACCACGCGGAAAAAATAAAACGCCAAAAAAAGCTGTTGTGCATTCCGCATTTTATGGAACGTCCACCCCATAATTGAAAAGTCTGATCCTATTTTTTGGGGGGGACAAGGTGACCCCTAAAAAATTGTGAATTGCGCAGTTTTTCTTTCATTTTATTTTTCTCTTACGGCGTTCACCGCATAGGAGATATTTTTTAATATTTCAATAGTTTGGACTTTTCGGACGTGGCGATATGTAATATTTTATTTATTGTTTATATATTTTATATGTAAAATTGGAAAAGGAGGGTTAATTGCCGCTGATCGCATCGCCCTGTCATCGGCAGGGTGCTGGCAATGTGTTTCTGCCGCCCCCTGCATTTGTAATGTATTAAACCTTAGTTATCACAGCCCTCCCTTCCTCCGCCCCTCTGCGCTCTCATTGGAGGCAGCGGCAGCAGCACAGGGGGGAGGGAGAGACTGCTTCCTTCTTCCCTGTGCTGCTGAGAGCAGCGCAATGCATATTCTCTGATACTGGACTGTGCAGTAGCATGGCCTAGTATCGATAAAAGACAAATTATGGTATCGTATCGATACCGGGCTAAAAGTATTGATTGAGTATTGAAAGTTCGATACCTGAAGCAACCCTAGTGCAGACTAAGGGTACTTTCACACTAGCGGCAGGCTTTTCCGGCAGGTGAACAGCCTGTCGGATCCGTTCTGCCGCAAGTTCACATGTGCCCCTGGACTGCCGTTCCGTCCCCATTGACTATAATGCAGTACTTTTAGTCCTGCTGCCTCTCGCCGTGTGCTCCCGTGCTGCTGCCGGAGCTCCGACCCCGCCCTCATTATAGTCAATGGGGATGGAGCGGCAGTCCGGGGGCACACGTGAACTAGCAGCAGGACGAATCCGACATGCTGTTCACCCGCCGAAACAGCCTGCCGGAATCCCCTGCTGCTAGTGTGAAACTAACCTAACCAATCAGATCGCCGCAGTGTAAAAGTGCCGGTTTCAGGCTCTGATCTGCACTCTGCAGATCAGAGCCTGAAATCAGGTAGTGTGTGCTCCGTGCCACCTATCTGTGGGCCCCAATATGTGAGCCCCCTGCCCCGATCTGTGCCCAGTTCTGTGCTCCCTGCCTCCAGCTTTGCCGGCCGTGCACTGTGTATGTGCCTGCAACTGTGCCCGCCTGCCTCCATCCATTGTCTCTACCCCCCTACTTGTCCCCTGCGATCTGTGTCCCCTGACCATCTGTGTACCCTTCCCAGTCCTCATCTGTGCCCCCTCGTGCGGTGCCCCTGCTGTATCTGATGGCGGCGGCTATGTTCCTGAGCCGCCACCATCAGCAGTGAGTGTCAGCATACAGCTGCTGTAACCCCTTAGAATCCGCTGTCAGAGGGGGCTCCTTCTCTCAACCATCGGGCTGAAAAAGAGACCAAATTTAAGAGAGATAAATGTATAAAAAAAAATTGGGATCGAGCAGGAAATGTGGGAAAAGCTATTCAGGCGCGAATGTAGGACAAATTCCAGAAGCCCAAATGTGGGCCAAAAGAGTCAAGCGGAGTTGTGGGAAAAGCTATTGAGGCGCAAATGTTGTCCAAAAGAGTATATCGGAAATGTGGGACAAAGTATTGAAGCTTAAATGTGGTACAACTTGTTTAAGTTTAAGCATTGAATCAAAGGAGGTGGCGCGCATCAATTAAAGAAGCATTTCAGAAATTTTATTCCCTGTCACCTATGCAGAGCAGGGGTTTATTCATGTCTAAAATTGTATAATGTCAACCCAAGAATGTGACAAAAAAATTACAGAAATTAATTAAACTGTGTACTTGGTAGAGCAGGGGTCTATGACAGAAAACAATTGTTTATTGTCACCCGAAAATGTAAAATAAAAATTATTGAAATTTTTTAAGCTGTCAACTAGGTAGAGGAGGGGTATATTACACCCACAAATTGGTGAATTTGACCCTAAAATGTAACTGACAAATGTTTTTTTTTTTTTACTGGTCTAATAGGTATAGCAGTGGTACAGCCCACTAAAAAATTGCTGAATTTCACTAGAAAATGTAACTGACAATTTTTTTTTGTTAACCGGCCTACTAGGTATAGCAGTGGTACTATACACCCAAAAAATGGTTAATTTCACCCGAAAATGTAACTGACAATTTATTTATTTTTTAACCGGCCAACTAGGTTTAGCAGTGGTACATCACACCCAAAAATTGGTGAATTTCACCATAAAATGTTAATGACGATTTTTATTTATTTTTTAACGGGCCTACTAGGTATATCAGTGGTACTATACACCCAAAAATTGGTTAAATTCGCCCGAAAATGTTAATGACGATTTTTATTTATTTTTTAACGGGCCTAATAGGTATAGCAGTGGTACTATACACCCAAAAAATTTCACCAGAAAATGTAACAGATAATTTTTTTAATTTATTTTACCGGTCTAATTTCACCGGAAAATGTAAATGACAAATAAGTGAAATGATATAAAATAAAACATGTACAAAAAAAAATAAAAAAATTATTTATGAGGTGGAGTTCCATATGGAGTAGGAGTTTGAGGAGGCGGTGGACGTAGCAGAGTAGGTGGAAGCGGCGGTGGAGGAGGACGAGATAGCCAACACAGGTTTTTGGTTTTAATTTAATTTTTTAAAATTAAGGTACACTCCAAAAGAGTGTGAAATATCCAAAATACAAACATGAGCAATTGCGCTGCAGTATAACAATGGCTGGTTAGTGCCATTATACATGTCTATTCTGGACAAGGTACGGACAAGTCCTGAGGGATCCATGCCTGGTTCATTTTAATGAACGTGAGCTTGTCCACATTGGCTGTGGACAGGCGGCTGCGCTTGTCTGTGATGACGCCCCCTGCTGTGCTAAACACACATTCAGATAATACACTGGCTGCAGGGCAGGCCAGCACCTCCAAGGCGTAAAGGGCAAGCTCAGGCCATGTGCCCAATTTGGAGACCCAGAAGTTGAAGGGGGCAGACCCGTCATTCAGTACGTGTAGGCGTGTGCACACATACTGCTCCACCATGTTGGTGAAATGCTGCCTCCTGCTAAAACGTTCCATATCAGCTGGTGGTGCTGGTTGTTGTGGCATGCTGACAAAGCTTTTCCACATTTCGGCCATGCTAACCCTGCCTTCTGAGCTGCTGGCGGTGCCCCAGCTGCGTTGGCGACCTCTTCCTCATCCTCTGCCTTCGCCTTGTGCTTCCACTGTGCCCCCGCTGTCAGGTGGGAATGCCACCAGCAGCGCGTCTACCAGTGTGCACTTGTACTCGCGCATCTTACGATCACGCTTGAGTGACGGAATTAAGGACGGTACGTTGTCCTTGTAACGGGGATCCAGCAGCGTGGCCACCCAGTAATCAGCACAAGTTAGAATGTGGGCAACCCGGCGGTCGTGGCGGAGACACTGCAGCATGTAATCGCTCATGTGTGCCAGGCTGCCCAGAGGCAATGAAAAGCTGTCCTCTGTGGGAGGTGTATCATCTGTGTCCTCTATATCCCCCATCCACGCACCAGTGATGGCCATGAGCTGGTCTGGGTGCCACCCTGCTGTGAACATGGTTCCTCCTCCTCCATCTCCTCCTCCTCATCCTCCACCTCCTCATCCTCCAGAACTGTGCCCTGGCTGGACATGGGATAGTAACGCTGAGAACGACGTTATCGGCACTGGCCATGTTGGTGGAGTACTCGAAACAGCGCAACAAAGAACACAGGTCTCGCAAGGAGGCCCAGTCATTGGTGGTGAAGTGGTGCTTTTTCACTGAGCGACTCACCCATGCGAGCTGCAGCTGAAACTCCACTATCGCCTGCTGCTGCTCGCACAGTCTGGCCAGCATGTGCAAGGTGGAGTTCCACCTTATGGGCACGTCGCATATGAGGCGGTGAGCGGGAAGGCCGAAGTTACGCTGCAGCTATGACAGGCGAGCAGCAGCAGGGTGAGAACGCCGAAAGCGCGCACAGACGGCCCACACTTTATGCAGCAGCTCTGACATATCAGGGTAATTTTTAAGGAATCTCTGCACCACCAAATTCAGCACATGCGCCAGGCAAGGGATGTGCGTCAAACCGGCTAGTCCCAGAGCTGCTACGAGATTTCGACCATTATCGCACACCACCAGGCCGGGCTTGAGGCTGACTGGCACAAACCACTCATCCGTCTGTTGTTCAAGGCCCATCCATAGATCCTACGTGGTGTGGGGTTTGTCCCCCAAACAGATACGTTTTAGAACTGCCTGCTGTCATTTACCCCTGGCTGTGCTGAAGTTGGTGGTGAAGGTGTTACGCTGACCGGATGAGGAGCTGGTAGATGATGAGGAAGCAGAGTAGGAGGAGGAAGCAACAGGAGGCAAACTAAAGCGCCCTGCAATCCTCGGTGGTGGAAGGACATGCACCAAACTGCTATCCTCCTCAGGCACAGCCGCTATTGAATTTACCCAGTGTGCTGTTATGGAGATATAACGGCCCTGACCGTGCTTACAGGTCCACGTATCCGTAGTGAGGTGCACCTTGCCACAGATGGCATTGCGAAGTGCACACCTGATTTTGTCCCCTACTTGGTTGTGCATGGAAGGGATGGCTCGCCTTGAAAAGTAGTGGCGGCTGGGCACGACGTACTGTGGGACAGCCACCGCCATAAGGCCTTTAAAACTATCCGTCTCCACCAGACGGAATGACAGCATTTCAAAGGCCAGTAATTTAACAATGCTCGCATTCCGGGCTAGGGAGGGTGGGTAGTGGGGTACTTCCTTTTCCTCTCCAGCGTTTGGAAGATGGAGAGCTAAACGATTCCGTGGGACATTGTGGAGATGCTTGGTGACCCAGGTGTTGGTGTTGCTGGCAGATCCTCTGTTTGCGGGGTGGCACTGTTACTCCAGAGGTGGATGAAGAGGCCGAGACTGCAGCACAAGAGGAAGCAGGAGGAGCCAGAGACCTTTCTTGGTTTTTGAGGTGTCTACTCCACTGCAGCTCGTGCTTTGCACTTAAATGCCTGTTCATGCAGGTTGTGCTCAGGTTGAGAACGTTTATGCCTCGCTTCATGCTCTGATTGTACAGCGTGCAAACCACTCGTGTCTTGTCGTCAGCACATTGTCTGAAGAACTGCCACTCCAGGGAACTCCTTGGAGCTGGCTTTGGTGTGCTTTGTCCCTTGCTGCGGTGGGCAGTAGCAGGCGCACTGTCTAGAGTACGGCCGCTCTGCTTTTGCACCCTGCTCCCTCTTCTGCTGTGATGGTGGCTCCGTGCGACCACCACCTCTTCCTCCGAACTACATCGGTAACTCGCATGACCTTGATTCCATGTGGGGTCGAGGACCTCATCGTCCTCCACATCATCTTCCACCCAGTCTTCACCCCTGCCTTCATTGTCGGTCTGCACACTTTCAAAAGCCCCAGCAGTTGGCACCTGTGTTTCATCATCATCCGAGACGTGCTGCGATGGTCCTCCCATGTACTCATCTTGAAAAATAAGTGGTTGAAAATCGGTGCACTCAATCTCTTCCACTTCTGGGGCAGGGCTAGGTGGATGGCCCTGGGAAACCCTGCTAACAGAGTCGCATTAGGTCCGACCAAATACCGCTGCAGGTTTTGTCGCCTATTCGCACCTGAGGAAGGGGTTTCACTTGTGCGTGTAGCTGGCACAGATCAACCACGTCCTCTCCTTGCAACAGGAGCTCCACCAGCAGCACCACGACCTGGGCCACGTCCCTTATTTCACGCTCTCAAATTTTTAGAATTTAGGATCTTGCCCTAAATGGGTGTTTAATTAATAGTAGAATAGAACGACAGTGTAGAGGGTGTATCTCACACAGCATAAACCGGGAAGGCCTGAATTAAATATTTCTCTGTACAAAATGAATGTATTTCAAATGGCTGTATTTCAAATCCCTTAATCAAAACCCTGTGTGTAGGGGGGGGGGGGGGGGGGGGGGTATCTCACAGGGCCTGAACCAGTGTAGGCCTAAATTAAATATTTCTTTGCACAAAATGGCTGTATTTCAAATGCCTGAATCAAACCCCTGTATGTAGAGGGGGTATCTCACAGGGCCTGAACCAGTGTAGGCCTAAATTAAATATTTCTTTGCACAAAATGACTGTATTTCAAATGGCTGTATTTCAAATGCCTGAATCAAACCCCTGTATGTAGAGGGGGTATCTCACAGGGCCTGAACCAGTGTAGGCCTGAATTCAATATTGGTGCACCTAATGGCGGTATTTAAAATCTCTGAATGTAACCCAAATGTATTAATGGTGCATCTCACAATGACATCTGCATCAAAGGCTGCCAATAATTTTTTTTGTGCCCAAACGAGTGTTTGTTTAACAACTGAATTTGACAGCAGTATATAAGCCTGTAATTTCACACGTGCTGATGCTGCAAGGCCTGAATATAGTGTTTTTTGTCCAAAAAATTTTTTTTTCAAACCCCAGAAAATGATGGGTGTATTCCTAGCTTAAATTGCACACTGACTAGATGTTGTAGATTGCCAAAAAAGTGTTTTTTTTGGTAACAGAATATGAAAGCTGTGTATATTAAACTTGAATTTAACACTTGCAGATCAGGAAAATACTGTTTTTTGAAAAACAAATGTGTGTTTTTCAAACCCCAGAAAATGATGGCTGTATTTCTAGCTTAAATTGCACACTGACTAATCAAGATGTTGTAGATTGCCCAAAAAAGTGTGTTTTTTTTGTAACAGAATATGAACGCTGTATATATTAAACTTGAATTTAACACTTGCAGATCAGGAAAATACTGTTTTTTTAAAAAAAAAAAGTGTTTTTTTCAAACCCCAGAAATTTATGGGTGTATTTCTAGCTTAAATTGCACACTGACTAAACGAGATGTTTTAGTTTGCCCAAAAAAATGGTGATTTGCAATGTCCCAAAAGCTCAGATGAAGTGCTGGTGCACTGAGCTTGCATAAAATGGCCGCCGCCGCCGCCCACCTAACTAACAGAGTTATAAAAGTTTTTGTTTTTTTTGGTCAATGGCCTCAGGGCAGGCTAAAACGATAGTGCCCTGCACCCACATAACTATTTCTCTGTACATCGCTGAGTTAGATTCTCTCCTATTCTCTCCCTGAAATCACCCGTCCAGCAGCATCCTCTCCCTACACTTGTAACAGCAGAGTGACGTGCAGCGCTACGTGACTCAAGCTTATATAGAGGCTGGGTCACATGCTGCTCTGGCCAATAACAGCCATGCCATTAGTAGGCATGGCTGTGATGGCTTCTAAGGTCAGACAGTTAACCGCTTGTTGATTGGCTGCTCTGCAGCCTTTCAAAAAGGACCAAGAAAGCGCCGAACACTGAACCAGAACCAGAACTTTTACGGAAATGTTCGGGTTCGGGTCCGGGGTCCAAAAATCCTAAAGTTCGGTACGAACTCAAACTTTACAGTTCGGGTTCGCTCAACCCTACCTAGAACAAAAACTGTTTTCAAATCATAGAGTCCTGCAAATTGTGCTGTTCTCTTGTTATGGCTGTTATACCTTCAGAATAAATTCTCAGTTGCTTCCTCAGAGGCAGGTGGTTCAAGGAGGCTCTGTAGCCAATGAACTTAGCTGGCTGCTTAAATATCCATCCAGGGCTGTTTTCTGCTTCCTCTCCCTTCTTTAACCACTGAATATTCAGTGCAGACCTATCCGTATGGGGAACATGTAGCAGCCCCATTTAGCAACTAGCTACCATGGCATGTTAACTCTTGTCAGCCTGTAGTAGGAAACACATAATACCATATTTCCCACCCTGAATTAACCTTTTTAGCAGTGGTCTAACAGGACACTGCACTATCAACAATTAAATAAATTACATAATTTTAAATTTGAAAAATCAATGTGACTTAAAGGAGTTATCTGGGAATACATCACTTCTTACAGTTTCCAGTAGCTTGCCTCCCATATTGAAAGGATCATACTTACCTGATCTTCACTGCTCTGGTCATTTTTGCTGACTCCCATTTCTCCATCTTCCAGTACAGGCTTTGTTTCCTTTTGCTCTGGCATGGTCACCTGCAAACGCAGAGGACCTTAGAATAAGGGGGGAAAGAAAGTATGATCCTTTCCATATGGGAGGAAACCTGCCGGCAACTGTTTGAAGGGATTTATTCCTGGATAACCCCTTTAAAGGGGTATTCCTATCTGGGACATTTATGACATGTGAATAGAATAAGCACTAAATGTCCCATAGGTGCGTGTTCGACCTCTGGGACCCACTCTTTTTTTTTCTTTTTTTTTATGCAGTTCTGTTCCTGTGTCTCAGTGGTATATTCTGTGGGTGTGGTGAAATAAGTTTAATTGCCAATTAACAATCCACAGCTGAATCAGTGCTTTTACTCTGTATATAAGATTTGTCAGTCTTACTTTCTGTGTCATGAGGAAGGATCTGTAATATATATTGATCCGAAACGCGTAGATGAAATGAGCCTGATGTTTGGTTTTAAGCACTTTTCCTAATAGATTTCGCACTACGAGGTGAAGCTGGACAATCTACTTCTTTTTGCTACTTTCCAGCCTTGGTTCCGGTTCTGTGCCCGTGCTCCTCGGTGGTGTATGGTGAGGTGAGCTCCAACTTGGTGTTTCCACTCCTATCTAGCTCTGGTGTAAATGGAGAGCAAGCAGAGGGACCTGCTTTTTGGAAGTCCTATGGCAGTGAATGGAGAGGACACCATGAATGTGCAATGTGCTCTCCATTCATGACTAGGCCCAGTTCTTGAGATAGGAGCAGATCCCAAAGATGGGACCCATTGTTATCGGCCATTTATGGCATTTCTCATCAATATGTCATAAATGTCCAAAATGGAAATACTCTTTAATTATTCATCACAATTTGTTTTTTCTTCCTATTTTTATTTACTTTCTTTGAGACATTATACTATGATATCTGAACTCAAGTATTTGCCTTATGTAGAATATATTGCTATTCATCAAGATAAAACAGAAATTAAGTTGAGGTGTAGCTACCTGTATAGGGAGTGCAGAGGTAGCGGTCACACCCAACTCCTGATGTCTAAGGGGTCCCAGTGATCCTGCTGTTACATAATAACACACCAGCATTATAAATGGCATGGTAGATAGGGGCCCTGTCACAGATTTTGCATTGGGACCCAGATATGCCTCTGGGTGAACTGTCTAGATCTGCCTGGGTGCTTTGCAACACGTTCCTCCCGTATAATGTGTCAAGTAGAATGCGTGTTATACAAATGTACCAGGAGCAGCATTTTCTGGATTTCCTGCGGTCTATTATGATGGATAACACAATAAAAGGAAAATAAACACTTGTTATTTTAAAGCGATAACACAGGGAGTATAAATCTTATTTCCATAGGCTATTGAAGCCGTGAGTTGTCTTCATGGCGTTTCTGGACATGTATTATTCACTAAGTGCTGGGATATAAATGGTAAATTGTTGTAGTTTTAGAGTCAATGTTCCAGTAAGACATTGTAAATGCAACATTTTTGTATAGCCATCATTTAACTGATGACGAGCCTCTACTGTAAGGATTTATTTTTGTTCTGAGATTATTTTTACTGTTCCAACTTAAAGGCGTATTCTAGTTTTGGCAAAGAATTGTTAATACAACTTAAGCTACTTTCACACTGGCGTTTCTGGGTTTGCTTGTGAGATCCGTCCAAAACGGATCAGTTCAGCCCCAATGCATTCTGAATGGATAAGGATCCGCTCAGAATGCATCAGTTTGGCTGCGTTGCGCCTCCATTCCGCTCTGGAGGCGGACACCAAAACGCTGCTTGCGCCTGACGATGCGGAGCCACTGACACAATATGGTGCAATCGAAAACGGATCCGTCCCCCATTGACTTTCAATTTAAGTCAGGACGGATCTGTTTTGACTTAGACTTTTTTTTAAAGAATAATGCAAACGGATCCATTCTGAACGGATACGAGCGTTTGCATTATTGGTGCGGGTCCGTCTGTGCAAACACAAGACGGATCCGCACCTAACGCAGGTGTGAAAGTAGCCTTATGCGTCAATTCCTCACAGTTTTCAATATTTCTGCTTGCTGTCATATGCAAACTCTATGTGATTTTAAATATTTTTGTGTTAAAGGGGTTCAATATCAGATCGGCGGGAATCCAACACCTGGCACCCCTGCTGAGCTGTTTGAAGAGAGGGCAGCGCTCATTGCCTTCTCTGCTCTGTTTACCTTCTCGCCGTAGCAAATGAGAGCAGTTGTAATTACAAGTATGGCCTCCCCATTCACTTCTATGGGACAGCTCTATCTGTTCAAGTGAATACTACAGAGGCCTCCTATAGGAGTGAATGGGGACGCCATGCTTGTAATTACACCTGCTCACCGCTGCAATTGGTACGGCGAGCAGGAAAGCAGGGCAGAGAAGGCAGTGAAACCTTTATTGGCTAACAAAAATAAAAAATAACATTTTGTTTGCAAGCTTTCAGAGCACAGAGGCACCTTTGTCAGGCAATATACAAATGATTGACTGTGAGAAAGGCACAACCCTTAATAGATGTTTCAGACATTTGTACATGAGCTGATACATCATCAAGACAAGAAAGCAACAAAACTGCAGTTATTGTTACAGATGGACAGGCAATAGGGGTTAAGACTTAGGAATTAGGGAGACTTGCAGTTAGTCTAATGAGGAAGGGTGTCATAAATCCGGGTGTCAGGTTGTGTCTACTTTTTAGTAATTGGAATACTGTTATAAATTTGAATTCCCATATTTTTCTTTCTCTGCTGGACTGAAAATTGCCTCTCAGTGTTTAGACATTTAGGCCTCATGCACACGACCGTATGTATTTTGCGGTCCGCAAAAAAACAGATCCGCAAAAAATACAGATGACGTCCGTGTGCATTCCGTATATTGAGGAATGGAGCAGCTGGCCCTTGATAAAACAGTTCTATCCTTGTTCGTAATGCGGACAATAATATGACATGTTCTATTTTTTTTTGCAGAACGGAAATACGGACATACGGAAACAGAATGCACACAGAGTAACTTCCGTTTTTTTTGCAGACCCATTGATATGAATGGTTCTGTGTACGGTCCGCAAAAAAAACGGAACGGACACAAAAGTATATACGTTTGTGTGCATGAGCCCTTAAGTTGATGATACTATGGCCTGGTCCACAGAATTGTTTCTCCAATTTTTCTTTTATAGTGTGCCTATGTAAAATCATCCTAGAACGGAAATTCCGCATGGTTTCTCCAATAAAGATGCTATCATTGGGGCACTTTTTGCATTGTATCATGTGCACCGCATTGGAGGATGAGAAGGTGCTAGTGATTTTGTAGTCCTGTTATGAGTTGGGTATATGGACAGTGTCTGTTGATAAGTTGTGGCTACAGGTTTTGCATCTTTTACTGTTGCAGAGGAATATGCCCATCTCAGATGGTGATGAAAAGGCACTTCTGACCAGGAGGCTCCTTAAGTTTGGTGGTTGTTTGAAGGAGAGGAGAGTTTGATGCTGGAAAACATATCTTAGTCTGTTATGTTTGTGCAAAATTGTTGGAGATCATTTACGTATGTGTAAGGCATTAAAAATATATATATATATATATGAGTCTTAAAAAAATAAACAATTAATTCCCCAAGAGAAAAAGACCCCTAAAATTACAGTATTTATTAATAATCATTAAAACCTAATGCCCAAACTATGGTTAGGATACAATGCCAGTCAATCATATACAGATACAAAATAGATGACGAGGTGTAGTGAGGAACGAGTACGGGGTCACCAGGAAGGGAAAGAACTTACCTTAAGTGTCACCCTATCGTGCCCCTCAGCCCAGAGACGAATCCTGATGGTGGAGACTCTCTGTCCTCGTGCCTCAACTGTTATGCCCTCCATGGCCCTAACATTAAAGAGAAAAAGACCCCCCATCGAGGGTCATCTGTGATTTTGAGTAGCTAAGAGTGAGCTGGATGGTTGGATGGAAATTGCTGAAGTTTTTGTGGAAGGCCAGCAGCTCATCAGAGCTTGTCCAGACTAGTAGCAGGTCATCAATATACCGGAAGTATGCTAGAGGTTTTGTCCTGCATGTTGATATAAATTTCTCCTCTAGTTTAGCCATAAACAGTTTACCATACTACGGTGACATTTAACTGCCCATGGCGCTTCCCATACATTGAAGGTATATGTTATTTCCAAATGAAATGTAATTATGGTGGAGCACATACCTGATTAGTTGTAAGGTTGGTTATGTCGATAGGTTTTTCTTTTGAAGATAGTGCTGGCATGCGACTATGCCATCCTCGTGCGGGATGTTGGAGTATAGTGACTCTATATGGTTGCCTATATTGCACCCTTTGGTAGTGGACCTAGTGCTGAGAGTTTGCAGAGAATGTCCATAGTGTCCTGGACATAACAGAAATATTCTCAGTTATTGTACCAATTCCAGAAATAATGGTCTTCCTGGGTTACCTTCTTTGTGTATTTTAGGTAACATGTAAAAGGTGGCAACTTTGGTATTGTCCGGTATCAGGTCCTCCCCCTCCACATTAGATAAACTCCAAGTCTTCTTAATTCCTAAGTCTCAACCCCTATTGCATGTCCCTCTGTAACAATAACTGCAGTTTAATTGCTCTCATATCCTATTCTCAGGATGTGTCATTGATATCAGATCAGTGGGGACCGGCACCCAGCACTGCTACCAATCATCAGTTTTAGACTGTAACTGAGAGTGTGCGGAGTGTGCAACAATGAAGAATTTTAGACATTTTTCTCTTTTTGTCCTGCAAGAGTGACCTAAATGTAGTATCCCAGACCTATGTATTGTATGGTTTTTTCCTTTTTTTATTTTCATCAGAAGAGTTGTTCAGAGGTGTGGCACTCGTTTGAGGGCATTTGCAGTCATGTGAACACAATTAGTGAAAACAGGTGCAGTTTCCCTTTTAAAAGGTGCCACTTTTAATGTCTTACTGTGTCATCAGGAAGGGCTGGAATTGTTTCTGGTAGCCCGAAACGCGTAGACAAGACTTTTTGTAACGATATTTGGATGAGATTTTACCGCAAGCAAAATAAAGATTCCTTTTATCGAAGTGGAGCTGGATTTCTTGAATCTTTTTCGCATCTATGCTACCCGGGCCTGACTCGGGTTTTCCGTGCTCACAGGTGAAGGAGGGGGCAGGTGAGAGCTGCTGAACTTTCCTTTTTACTACAAGTTACATCTATGTCTACTTGAAGTCTTCTGCCATCCTTGAATGTGAAGACAAAAAGCATAAAAAAATATTCTCTGAAAGGTCTGACTCCCCCTACACATTTAGTTTAGTAAAGCATCTGCTGATAAGTATCCCTTTCTTAAATCTGGAAAGTGAAAAATGAGACGCAGCACTCCATTCAGTAGGACCTTTCACTTTACATTGTATATATACCCCCTGTGTGCCTAATTCTATTTGTGTCTTGTGATCTGAAGAAGAGGGTTGCTATCCTGAAACACATGACACCTATCCAATAAAGAGTCATCTTCTCCATGTCACTTGACTGATGCTGACTTCATTTATATCCAAAAGAAAGGGAAGAAGAGTATCCTGGTGTTTGGCGGAAATTTTTCCTTGCACTATACCCCTTCAGAAATCTGCCACATAAGGATGTAGTATGTAAAAGAACATTGACATTCCACAGTGTATTGGATCGAATCCGCAATAAGTCAGTCAGTGTTCATAAGCATACTTCATATCACACTTTAAAGGAGATGACTAATGGTGAAGTGCTTTGTTGTGGCTAAAAACTGCAGAAACACCATTGTCATCTTTAATAAATTGGCCTCCTTCTTCACGTCTTTTTCTAGGTGCACATGAAAATACTTGAAGTCCTGTAAGACATCATTCACTCTTAAATGACTCACTGATAATACACTTCCATTCAGCAGAACAGGCTTTTCCAGCACAATCCTATATCAGATTTCATCTATCGCTCCTCTCAGCTCTTCATCTTTAGACACAAAGTATAAGAAAACCAATTATTTAAAGAGCGATCCATGGACACTTGAAATTCACTTCTAGAATGTATTTGTTCCTAATAAAAAAAAGAAAGAAAAGTTTAGAAGCATCTGTTCTCTTCGCTGGCTGTGCATCTGCTTTTTGCAGAGTATATTTTTAAGTGCTATTAAAAGAGTGTAGCTTTCGGGGTGAAAATTTGTCTGTAGTATCGGAATTCACTAATTGGGATTGTTAGACCCCTCTGGGCATCCACTGTTAAGGAGAATACTGTGAGCCGAGTTAAATTTTTATGGCCAACTAATCCTCATCCTTCCTTAACAGTGGCTAGTGCTATGGTTTACAAAACCCAAATTCAAATACCCTATTATAACACTGAGTTAATAGATAGGGTCTCCCATTTGGGACCTTCATCTATTTACAAGAATGGAAAGCTGATTATTTTTTTTATTTTTTATTAAGATGTCTGTGAATTACATTGTTTTTAAAGGGAGCCTGTAATACTTCATACCCCCTGTGGTGGAGTTGCAGGGGAATTCAATTGAACACTTGCTCCAAGACTTCCACGCAGACTATATCTGATCGATAAAGGTGCCAGCAGCAAGACACTTAGTAATCTGTTTATTGTCAGGGGACCCGTCTGACAAAAAAGGATTGTCCAAAGTGGACAAGCTCTGTAATAAAGGACTTAGTAGCCATCTTACAGTATATGTATAAGCAGCCATTTTGTGTATATGATCAACCCTATAGCTGCAACCTAACTTTGACTAGATTATTTGATTAGATAATTTGACTATTTTGTCAGGCCTATAGTGGTGAAGCAAAAACCATACATACCAATAGTATTATCTTATTGAGGCTGTCATTAGTGATGAGCGAGCACACACATTTTTGACGATGTCTGGATGCATCTTGGACTCCCAGGTCGCCGCGGGGAACCATTTTGTCCACATTGTACCACACTTTTACAGACTGATCAAAATACGTACAAAAAAAAAAAAAACAGTAAAAATTGTTAGGAACTGTTCTTTCCTGTATATTAAATTGTATATAAAGTGCAAGTGCTGCAAAAAATTACAAGGAAGAGGCACTCCGAAACAGCCTGTATATCACATAAAGGAGGGCCTCATTCACATTGTGGTACAATTGTTCAGGTAGTTGTACTCCTACACTCATAAAGCCTATGCACTAAGTGAAAGGGCTGCCAAAAATTACAAGGAACCGGCGCTCCAATACACCCTTTGTTACACATAAAGGAGGGCATCATACACCCTTGAAAAATTATTATTAATGGCCTGCTGGTGACCCTCAAAAACATTAGGTGCAAGGGCCTGCTGATCTGACCATCTAAAATATTATATGCGAGTGCCTGCAGATAAGCAGACGCTCTCAAACATTCAAACAGGTAAAAATTACGGCTCTCACCTGCCCTTTCTCTGCTGTGAGCACGGAAAAAATACCGCACTTCGATGCGGATAACTTGAAATCTAAACAAAAAGTGAAAATCCAGCTCAGTCTCGCAAAGTTTCAACGGTACTTTATTTGCGCTGTTAAAAATACATCCAGTACAACCAGTTTTTGTCTATGCGTTTCGGGGTACCAGGTATGCAAGCCCTTACTCATGACATACTAAAGACACAACTGAATGCAGCAGATATAGTGGGTCAACACCTGGGCCCCTGATTGGGCTATCACGTGACCTAAAAGAAATGCTGCTATTCACATGCATCAAATCTTCAATTAAAAAGTCATATATTTCATTTGTTAAAAGCACATCCATACTCGACACAAAGAAACATCTGAAATTGGAAATATACAAGAGTGTAACACATCATATTATTGCTGTAATATCAGGTCCAATCTTTTATTAAGCCCCTCAGGCTGACGGCTGCTCAACTGAAAAATCCAAAAAGACTCCCTGTTAAGAAGTTTCCTCCTATGATCACCTCCTCTAGTTGGTGCTTTAACCCTCTCAATTCCTTTACCAACATACCGGACGTGTCTCCACCATGGGAAACCGCAAAGTGTAAGCTGGCCGCAGACACACTGCGGCTCCCATAGTGCGGCACATCCGAGATGTGTTTGCGTATTCTCACCTTGATGGCGTTAGTGGTGCAGCCAACATACTGTAGATTGCAAATCCCACACGTGATTAGATATATTGTGTGTGTTGTATTACAGTTAAGGTATGAACTTATATTAAAATCTTTACCATTAGCAGCAGACCTAAATGATCTGGCTACCACTGTATGATCGCAACATATACACTTGCCATGTCCACATCTATAGCTACCTTTTATTGTTAACCAATTTGGCTGCAATATTTTCTTATCCTGGTAAAGACTTGGACTAACATATGTAGACACTGTGGGAGCTCTACGGGCCGCACACCTTAAACCCCCCGCTGCAATTTTTTCCCATTGCTTATCATATGCTAAGACTGGAAGATGTCTAACGATCTTGCAAACTTCAGGGTATTCCACACTATATTGTGTGACAAACATATTCTGATAGGTCTTATCCGGCAACATCTGTGGCTCAATAGATTCCTGTTTTATTCTAGGATAAACCAACAGATTTCTATCCATATCTAGTGTCTGTTGTATACACCTAGTAACATGTTTACAAGAGTATGCTCTCTGTGCCAGTCTACTCCTAATATCACCCGCTTACAATACAAAAGAGTTTACATCTGTGCAATTCTGTCTAGCACGGATCATCTCACCCTTAGGTATGTTATATACCGTGTGTGGTGGGTGACAAGAGAATCCGTGTAGTATGGTATTACCTGCTAAAGGTTTTCTGAAGGTGGATGTGCATATAGCAGCGGTGGCAGGATCCCCCCTCAGGCGCAAGTCCAAAACTGATATCTCATATGGTTCATGATGAACACTGAAAGAGATAGTTTCCAAACATGAATTGAGGTATTGGGCGAAAGGTGGTATGGCCGCCACATCACCAGACCAGATAAATAGCAGGTCATCGATGTAGCGCCCATACCACCTCATACTGTCCCAAAATGGATGGGTGTCGATGAGGAGGAAGCTGCTCTCCCACCATGCCATAAGAATATTGGCTATGGAGGGAGAGAACATAGCCCCCATCGACACCCCGGATACCTGTAAATAAAATCTATCATTGAACATGAAGAAATTGCGCCTGAGGAGGAAATCCACCACCAAAACTACATATTCCTGTAATCCTTCAGTAAAATCGCAGTACTGTATGTTTCCAGGAACCATGAAAGGGACCTAAGAGCCAGCTCATACATTATATTCGTATATAATGAGACTACTTCTGCTGTAAGCCATAATGTTCAGACCATTCCATAGCATTAAATGCCTGTAGAACTGATCTGGTATCCCTTAGGAACCCTGGTATATGTGGGACTACAGGTTGGAGAAGGGAATCTACCTATTGCGACAGTCTTTCTGACAACAGACCAATTCCTGCTACTATTGGTCTGAATGGAGGAGGGAAAAGATCTTTATGCGTTTTGGGGAGTGCATGGAAGACAGAGATGAACAGGTGATCAGTATAAATATAATCTGTCTCCTTCTTGCTAAGGAAACCAGATTTCAAACCCAAGGACAATAATTCCATAATTTCCCTCTGAAAGGTGGGGAGTGGGTTATCTCTCAGCATAACATATACATCTGTGTCACTGTACATGGCCTCTATCTGTGATTTATAGATACCACTATCAAGTATAACAACCGATCCCCCCTTATCAGCCTGCTTGATAATTATATCATCCCTGTCTTTCAGTTCCCGTAATGCCTGAAGCTCCCTCTTAGTCATATTGAGATGAAAATGCTTATTTCTGGACTTAACTTTATTGTTCAAACAGACCAGGTCCCTTTCAACTAATTCCTGGTATCTATCCAGTGTGGGGGACCTTGACTGAACCGGATAAAAATCCCGGTTTGTGGTATTAAAACAATTTAAAGAGTTCATCGGTTCAAGGTCCTCCAGCATTGTGCCTACCTCCTGTAAATTGCAAACATGCATCATTTCAGCATAGCTCATATTATTACATTCCATTGACATATTAACTGGAGTAATGCCTATATTAGGAGATGTTTCCTTATAAGTGGATGTCAAGAGGCTGCCGTCCCCATCATCATCGACCGCACTCTTGGGAAAACATTCCCGGAAGTGCCGTCTTAATGTGAGGTTGCGTGCAAGCCTATTGACGTCCAGGAAAGTATTGTAAAGATCAAAATGAGAGGTAGGTGAAAATGTTAAACCCCTTTTCAGAACACTAATTTGTTCCCTACATAGTAGGGACGCAGACAAATGAATCCCTTGTAACTCATTTTGTCTCTCCTGTATCGTGCTGGATAGCGACGACTTTCTATGCAACCTACCCGCCCGTCGTTTTTTGCAACCATTTTATGGGAGGTATTACTCGTCGAGGGAAGAGAGGCATTAGTGGTTGGGGGATGCTGCTGTCTCTAGCTCCGAATCAGGGGAGTCCATATCTGTGGAACTGAATGAAACCTTCTGTGAGTTTCTCCTTTTTGTGCGTAACTTCTTTAATATGGAGCGGGGCGTGTTTGCCTTAGCTCCTGTCCAAGTATACACTTGTTTTGATTTATAATCAAAAAGGTCTCGGTTGTATTTCATCTGTTTAAAATATATCAGATCGTCCTCAGTTTTTTTAAGATCCTCCTTAAGTTTATTGTCCAGTTTAAAAAAATCCGGGCTGTTAACATACGCACCTGAGACCCCGCTGGACCACTTTTTTAGTGACGTGAAGTCCCACCATGTACGGAGCTCTTTTAGCAAAAACTTCTCAAGCGAAGACATTAACACATTAAGATTCAGGTTTTCCTGGATTATGTGTTCCGGTGTGTCAAAGATGGCATTCATTTTCAATAGTCTGTCCCCATCATCTTCCATGGGACGTAAGGATATATGTGCCATACTACCAGAAAAATATATAAATAAAACCGCAGTGTGTATATGGTACCAAGGTAGGGAGTGCTCGCAGTCCAAGCTAACTCAACCACACAAACAGGTAAAAATTACGGCTCTCATCTGCCCCTTCTCTGCTGTGAGCACAGAGAAAATACCGCACTTGGATGCGGATAACTTGAAATCCAAACAAAAAGCGAAAATCCAGCTCAGTCTCACAAAGGTTCAACGGTAATTTATTTGCGCGGTTAAAAATACATCCAGTACAACCAGTCTTTGTATAAACATTTCGGGGTACCAGGTATGCAAGCCCTTACTCATGACATACTAAAGACACAACTGAATGCAGCAGATATAGTGGGTCAATACCTGGGCACCTGATTGGGCTATCGCATGACCCAAAAGAAATGCTGCTATTCACATGCATCAAATCTTCAATTAAAAAGTTATATATTTCATTTGTTAAAAACACATCCATATTCGACACAAAGAAACATCTGAAATAGGAAATATACAAGAGAGTAACACATCATATTATTGCTGTAATATCAGGTCCAATCTTATATTAAGCCCCTCAGGCTGACGGCTGCTCAAATAAAAAATCCAAAAAGACTCCCTGTTAAGAAGTTTCCTCCTATGATCACCTCCTCTAGTTGGTGCTTTAACCCTCTCAATTCCTTGTACCAACATACCGGACGTGTCTCCACCATGGGAAACCGCAAAGCGTAAGCTGGCCGCAGACACACTGTGGCTCCCATAGTGTGGCACATCCGAGATGTGTTTGCGTATTCTCACCTTGATGGCGTTAGTGGTGCAGCCAACATACTGTAGATTGCAAATCCCACACGTGATTAGATATATTGTGTGTGTTGTATTACAGTTAAGGTATGAACTTATATTAAAATCTTTACCATTAGCAGCAGACTTAAATGATCTGGCTACCTAAATGATCTGGTTGTGGAGTTGAGGGCCTGCTGTTGAGCAGACCTTATAAAAGATTTGAGTGGAGGGAATATATACAATCTGGAGGAGGAGGAGCAGAAAACAAGATTCAACTATACACTCTTTTTCTGGTGGAAAATGTGCATGTGAATACACTACAGTAGATTGAGTACATTATAAATGATAGATTGAAATTGCCTTTATGTTCATCCTCAGCTCAGCTCTCCTCTGGTGGAGTTAAGAAATCTGGGGCAATCCAGGCCTTGTTCATTTTTATCTGAGTCAACCTGTCAGCATTGCCAGTGGACAAGCTGATACGCTTATCTGTTATGATGCCACCAGCAGCACTAAATACACGCTCAAACAAAAAGCTGGCGGCAGGGCAGGCCAGCACCTCCAAGGCTTAGACAGCAAGTTCAAGAAGGGGTTGAGAAGGGTGAACATCCAGTAATCCATGTTATCTAAAATGCGTATAAGGGTCACAGGAAAGGCAACATAACATGAATTCAGCCATGTGTGCCAGAGTACCAACAGGCAAGACGTCGATGTTGACATCAGGATGAATCTCCATCTCCTCTTCCTCCTCCTCCTCCTCCTCCTCTTCTGCCCATCCACGCTGAACAGATGGAATTAAAGTTCCATGGGTACTACCCTCTGTAGCAGAGGCAACTGTCTCCAGCTCCTCCTCCTCTTCATGGTCTAATTTGCGTTGAGAAGACGAACTGTGGGTGGTCTGGGTAACACCCTGTGTGATGTTCTCCCCCATTTCCTCGTCTGCCACATCCAGAGCGTCTTCCTTAATTGTGAGCAGCGATCGTTTGAGTAGACACAGCAGTGGGATGGTTACACTTTTATAAAACCGCACACAGGTCTGACATCAATGCCCACTCCTCCTTGTGAATAGTGACAGTTGACTCGAAAGGCGACGACCATGTTGCAGCTAGTATTCCACAACTGCCCTCTGCTGCTCACAAAGCCTGGCCAACATGTAGAACGTAAAGTTCCAACATGTGCTCACGTCGCACAACAGACGGTGAGCTGGAAGCCACAAGCGCTGCTGCAGCATTGACAGACCGGCTGAAGCTGTGGACAACTTGCAGAAATGGGCACACACACGGCACGCCTTCACTAGTAGCTCTGGAAAATTGGGTATGTTTTCATAAACCGCTGAACCACTAAGTTTAAGACGTGGGCTAGGCATGGGCTGTGTGTCAGGTTGCCGAACTCCAAAGCCGCCACCAAGTTACGGTCATTGTCAGACACAACCATGCCTGGTTGTATGTTGAGTGGCGAAAGCCACAGCTCGGTCTGGTCCCTTATACCCTGCCAAAGCTCTGCGGCAGTGTGCTGTTTGTCCCCTAAGCAAATCAGCTTCAACACGGCCTGTTGACGTTTACCCACAGCAGTGCTACACTGCTTCCAGCTAGCGACTGATAGCTAACTGGTGCTGGAGGTGGAAGTGGAGGAGGATGAGGCAAAGGAGGAGAAGTGGGGGTTGGAGTCAGTAACATAGCTGCTGGCGGAGACCCTGATGCACGTAGGGCCCACAATCCTGGGCGTGGGTAGCACCTGTGCCATCCCAGGGTACGACTCACTCCCGGCCTCCACCACATTTACCTAGTGTGCGGTCAGGGAAATGTAGTGTCCCTGGCCACCAGCACTTGTCCTTGTGTCCGTGGTTAAGTGGACCTTCCCAGTAACTGCATCGGTCAGGGCACGGGTGATGTTCTGGGACACATGCTGGTATAAAGCGGGCACGGCACACCATGAAAAATAGTAGCGGCTGGGGACTGCGTACCGAGGGACGGCCGCCGACATCAGGCTGCGGAAGGCTCAGTGTTTAGTGCTATGGCCTGATTTATTTGCGCTTGCGTTCAAATTACTGTGTTATGGACATTTGGACGCTGCACTGGGATAGGGAAGAGGATGTTGTTGCTGATGGTTCATTCGAAGGTCCAGGTGCAGGGCGAGAGGCGTCCGGGCCTGCGTCTTGGACAGGGGATTGGACAGCAAGTAACACAGGGGAAGAGGAGGCAGTGGTGTGAGCCGCAGGCGTTCGGCCCACTTCTTAGGGTGCTTGGATGCCATGTGGCAGATCATGCTGGTGGTGGGGAGTTTTCTAATGTTCATGCCCCGGCTCACTTTGGTATGGCACAGGTTGCAAACTACGTTCTTTTGTCCTCTGCACTTTCCTCAAAAAAGCGCCACACTGCGGAACACCTATCCCTTGGCAAGGTTGATTTACGCATGAGGTGCTCGGTGTGACAATTGTGGGCCTGTTTGTTGTGAGTCGACTTCTCCCTTTCGCAACTCCACTGCCTCTTCCAGCCTGTTGCGGTGCTGCGGATCCCTCCCCCTCTGTACTGCTGTCCTCGCTCGGCTTTTCACCTTTCATGTTGGGTCATTGACCCCATCGTCCACCACCTCCTCTTCCACTTCCTTACTCTGCTCATCCTCCTGTCTTGACCTAACCACAACCTCAGTGATTGACAACTGTGTCTCATCATCATTCACCTTGTGAACGAACAAATGATTGCCGTTCACCACCGTCATCTTCTTGAGACTGTGAAGGCTCAAGAGGTTGGGAATCAGGTCACAATATCTCAGGTCCCTCTTCAAGCATGCTGGGAGCGAGGGCCAAATGTAATAGTGGCGCTGGAAAGAGCTCCTCGGAATATCCGATTGTGGGATCACTCGTTTGGCAAGCCTCTCCATGATGGGAGGAAGAATGATCTGAGTGAGGATTCGGTTGACCAGACTCTTGGCTACAGAAACTGGACTTAGTGGAAGAGAGGGTGGTGCTTAACTGACTAGAAGCATTATCTTCAGCAATCCAACCGACCAACTGTTCACACTGGTCCGACTTGGACAGTGTTGTCGTGCGCCGCCCAGCTAAGTTGGACATGAAGCTGGGTATGGTTTTATAAAAAAAAAAATTGTGGTGCACTGGCAACAGGCACAGTTTCATTGCGCCCAGTGCCACGGCCTCTGCGTGAACCATCAGCATCACACCCACTTCCCTGTCCCTTAGTGCTCGCCTTCTTCATATTTAATGATTTGTTACTGGTTGTGACGCTTTTTTTTTTTTACTGTCCACAAAAGACACTATTTTCAGATGCAGTACAGTGTATGACACAGAACAGCACAGATTTTGGACACTATTTTAGCCATAGATTATTGGAATCTTCAGTACAGACACTGTTTTATGATGTTTTTTATATTTATAACTATATTATTCCCAATATATGGCCCTAACAATCACTGACAGTGTTCAAATGCAGAGCACTGAGATTAACGGATTAAACCGCAGACAGCAAAAATGTGTCCAGATTCTGTAAAAATATGAATATACACTCACCTAAAGAATTATTAGGAATACCTGTTCTATTTCTCTTTAATGCAATTATCTAGTCAACCAATCACATGGCAGTTGCTTCAATGCATTTAGGGGTGTGGTCCTGGTCAAGACAATCTCCTGAACTCCAAACTGAATGTCAGAATGGGAAAGAAAGGTGATTTAAGCAATTTTGAGCGTGGCATGGTTGATGGTGCCAGACGGGCCGGTCTGAGTATTTCACAATCTGCTCAGTTACTGGGATTTTCACGCACAACCATTTCTAGGGTTTACAAAGAATGGTGTGAAAAGGGAAAAACATCCAGTATGCGGCAGTCCTGTGGGCAAAAATGCCTTGTGGATGTTAGAGGTTAGAGGAGAATGGGCCGACTGATTCAAGCTGATAGAAGAGCAACGTTGACTGAAATAACCACTCGTTACAACCGAGGTATGCAGCAAAGCATTTGTGAAGCCACAACACGCACAACCTTGAGGCGGATGGGCTACAACAGCGGATCCCACTCATCTCCACTATAAATAGGAAAAAGAGGCTACAATTTGCACGAGCTCACCAAAATTGGACTGTAGAAGACTGAAAAAATGTTGCCTGGTCTGATGAGTCTCGATTTCTGTTGAGACATTCAAATGGTAGAGTCCGAATTTGGCGTAAACAGAATGAGAACATGTATCGATCCTCTGATGGCTACTTCCAGCAGGATAATGCACCATGTCACAAAGCTCAAATCATTTCAAATTGGTTTCTTAAACATGACAATGAGTTCACTGTACTAAAATGGCCCCCACAGTCACCAGATCTCAACCCAATAGAGCATCTTTGGGATGTGGTGGAACGGGAGCTTCGTGCCCTGCATGTGCATCCCTAAAATCTCCATCAACTGCAAGATGCTATCCTATCAATATGGGCCAACATTTCTAAAGAATGCTATCAGCACCTTGTTGAATCAATGCCACGTAGAATTAAGGCAGTTCTGAAGGCAAAAGGGGGTCCAACACCGTATTAGTATGGTGTTCCTAATAATTCTTTAGGTGAGTGTATATATTTTTCACTTTTTCCCAAGATAAGGCCCTGAAAAACACAGACGGTGTGCAAATGCAGAGCACTAAGATTGACGCATTAAACCGCAGACAGCAAAAATGTGGTCAGATTCTGGGAAATATGTATATATATTTTTTTCACTTTTCCCAATATATGGCCCTGAAAACCACAGACGGTGTTCAAATATAGAGCACTGAGATTAATGGATTAAACTGCAGACAGCAAAAATGTGGTCAGATTCTGGGAAATATGTATATTTTTTTTTTTTTTTCACTTTTTAACAAAATATATGGCCCTAACAACCACTGACAGTGTTCAAATGCAGAGCACTGAGATTAACGGATTTAACCGCAGACAGCAAAAATGTGGTCAGATTCTGAGAAATATGTATATATACAGTCAGGTGCATAAATATTGGGACACCGACCCAAAAGTAATGGGTCAACTGGCTTCTCAGCTGTTCCATGGCCAGGTGTGTGTTATTCCCTCAATATCCCAATTACAATGAGCAGATAAAAGGTCCAGAGTTCACTTCAAGTGTGCTATTTGCATGTGGAATCTGTTGCTGTCAACTCTCAAGATGAGATCCAAAGAGCTGTCACTAAGCAAGCCATCATTAGGCTGAAAAAACAAAACAAATCCATCAGAGAAATAGCAAAAACATTAGGCATGGCCAAAACAACAGTTTGGAACATTCTTAAAAAGAAGGAACGCATCGGTGAGCTCAGCAACACCAAAAGACCCGGAAGACCATGGAAAACAATTGTGGTGGATGACTGAAGAATTCTTTCCCTGGTGAAGAAAACACCCTTCACAACAGTTGGCCAGATCAAAAACACTCTCCAGGAGGTAGGTGTATGTGTGTCAAAGTCAACAATCAAGAGAAGACTTCACCAGAGTGAATACAGAGGGTTCACTACAAATGCAGAGCACTAAGATTAACAGATTAAACCGCAGACATCAAAAATGTGGTCAGATTCTGGGAAATATGTATATATATTTTCCCTCCACTCTCTGTCCCTTCCAAACAGCAGCTCTCCCTGACTCTCAATGAGCTGAACCCACGTGACCAGGTGCTATATAGCACCCGATGATGCGTTCCGGCCAGCCAATCACTGTAATTCCAGTAGAAAACATGGATACTGGTATTACAGTGATGGCAATACTTACCTGCACGTTTATTGGCTGCTTAGCAGATACCAAACGTGCGGGGAGGAGACTTGAGCATGGCGCTCGAGCACATGTGGTACTCGGCCGAGTACCACCATGTGCCGAGCATAGCGATTCTCGAGCCGAACAGGTATTCGGCCGAGCATGCTCGCTCATCACTAGCTGTCATGCAAACCGAATTGCTAACAGGAACAACACACAAATAATTATAAACTCACCGGCAGAAAAAAGGATGAGAAAGGGAGTGGATGTGGGAGATGGAGTCCGGCAATGTAACAGATGGCAATGGTGTACAGAAAGACTGAAAAAATATAGGTTACAGAAATAACAGCAGAAACTGACCCTGAACTGCTATGTCTAACAGATTTGAAAAATTACCAAAAATAGTGAAAATAGACAACATGGATATATGTTATGCCTTGATCTATTATTGATTCTCAGCACAATACATATCACTTTTCAATGAAATTAATAGTGTACTACCCCATATTCTGTATACTGTACCTTGTCTTTTGACATCTTTTTACATGGTGCAGTACTGCCTGGTTGCCTAGGTGCTGTGCCTATGAGTTGGTGGGGCCCAGTGTCAAGAGCTTGCTCTGACAGCATGGGTGCTGTTGGACTGCTGGGCCATGCCACCTGATTGTGTGGTCCGTGCTGTGCCAAATTAGATTAGATACTGTGGTAATGTGGACAGTGCAAAAAGACGTGTGTATCCCACCCAGATACCTCATCTGGGTGAGATAACTAAAATCCGGAAAGCTGCAGTGGTCTCAGCAAAGTATAGTTTGCTGAGACAGTTTTGTATACATTTTCTTCTGGGCTGGATTTTACTTGGATTGGCAGATAGGTTTGGTAGTGGGATCTGCCAGTCCACACCCTTCCAGCACAGGTATTCCCTTTCACCTGAGGTGATCGCAGGTGAGGCCTGCTCTAATCACGGAGGCATAAAACCAACCCTCTGTGTGTTAGGGGGGAAGAAATGCTAATGAGGCCTGAGAGTGAGAGAGAAAGGCTGAGGAAGCCTGAGTTTAGGGGACCTAGTGATGCCTGTGGAGAGAGGGTCACACGGCCAGAGTCAGACGGACTTCTGGGCCACAATCCCCCAAAGGTACTGATGCCTAGAGGCTGCTGGACTGTTTGGGCTGAGAAAGCCACATCTGATCACATGTGTGAACTGTGTTTTTTAGGGGTGAGTCAGGGAATGAATTATGTATTAGGTAGTGCCTAGACGGCAGGAGTTAGTTTGGATGCTGTATTGTGCTAAAGTGCTAGAAAATAAAACATCTTTTGGACTTCAATCTGGTTGTCAGTGAGAAATCTGTTATTGAGACCCCGTGAGAAAGAGAGACCCCTTACAATTGGTGGAGGATGCGGACAAGTCTCCATGCTAAAAGGACAGAACATTGTTGCTAGGGGCAACGAAAAGTGAAAAGGCAAAGTGTTGCCAGGGGCAACGACAAGGCAGAAAGAGCAGGTTCTGTGGAATGCTGCTGTGTTGCTGTGCGGTGATTTAAATGGCCGGAAGCCTTATTGAAAGAGACTGACCTGTGGAGAATTTTTTTTTTTCAGGTGGCGACTCTGATAAATGTGAACTATGTTTGCTGAAAAGTCTGCTGCCATCGGTCTCATGGAGGAATACGCCTGGCGTTTTTTGCAGTTAAAGCAGCAAGAAGAAATAGCCACAGCGATAGGCTACACCAAAAGTGAAATGGTACAGTTTGATACCGAGCGGGAGGCTTTGAGGGCATAATTGCAGTTGGCCCTGGAGAGAAAGTCTTCAAAGCTGAGTTGACACTTTGTAAATGTCCAAGATGTCGATAATGTACCTGTAGAGTTGAGCGGACACCTGGATGTTCGGGTTCGACGAGTTCGGCCGAACTTGAAAAAAAAGTTCGGGTTCGGGACCCGAACTTGACCCCGAACCCCATTGAAGTCAATGGGGACCCGAACTTTTGGGCACTAAAATGGCTCTAAAATAGTCCTGGAAAGGGCTAGAGGGCTGCAAAAGGCATCAAAATGTGCTTAAAGGGAACCTGTCACCTGGATTTAGTGCATAGAGCTGGGGACATGGGCTGCTAGATGGCCACTAGCACATCTGCAATACCCAGTCCCCACAGCTCTCTGCGCTTTTATTGTGTTAAAAAACAGTTTTGATCCATATGCAAATGACCTGATATGAGTCCTGTATCCGGAGATGAGTCAAGCGGAAAGGAGCCCAGCACCGTCCCGCGTCCTCCGAATCTCCTCCTTGCTGGCTGACGTCACAGAGCTGGAGCGCTGAAATCTCGCGATGCGCGAGCTAGCGCATGCGTAGTTCGTTCCCTGTGCTGATGCCAGTACAGGGAATGAACATGATGCCGACACTGCGCATGCGCTAGCTCGCGCATCGCGAGATTTCGGCGCTCCAGCTCTGTGACGTCAGCCAGCAAGGAGGAGATTCGGAGGACGCGGGGCGGTGCTGGGCTCCTTTCCGCTTGACTCATCTCCGGATACAGGACTCATATCAGGTCATTTGCATATGGATCAAAACTGTTTTTTAACACAATAAAAGCGCAGAGAGCTGTGGGGACTGGCTATTGCAGATGATCTAGTGGCCATCTAGCAGCCCATGTCCCCAGCTCTATGCACAAAATCCTGGTGACAGGTTCTCTTTTAGAGCATGACAACTGTTGTGCAAACAAATGTGGATAGGGAAATGACTTAAAATAACATAAAATACAGAAAAATTTAAAATAACAATCTGGATCTAGGAGTAGGAGGTTGAGGAGGCAGTGGATGGGTGGATGTGGCGGTGTAGGTTGACGTGGCGGTGTAGGTGGAAGCGGCAGTGAAGGAGGAATAGGTAGCCAACACTGATTTGTGTTATTTTTTATTTTTAAATTGGGGTATCCCCAAAAATATTGGGACATATAACAAAATAAAACAAAGAATAAGTGCACTTGAGTACAAGAATGAATGGTTGAGGCTGGTATAAATGTCTATTCTGCACAAGGTACAGACAAGTCCTGTGGGATCCATGCCTGGTTCATTTTAATAAACGTAAGCTTGTCCACATTGGCTGCGGCCTGTGATAATGCTCTCTGCAGTGCTAAACACACGTTCACACTATACACTGGCTCCAGGGCAGCTCAGCACCTCCAAGGCTGACAAAGCTTTTCCACATTTTGGCCATGCTAACCCTGCCTTCTCAGGTGCTGGTGGTGCCCCAGCTGCGTTGGCGACCTCTTCCTCCTCCTCTGCCTTCGCCTTGTGCTTCCACTGTGCCCCCGCTGTCAGGTGGGAATGCTATCATCAGCGTGCGCTTGTAGTCGCGCATCTTCCGATCAGTAACAGATGTTTTCACTAAATTTAGTTCCCCGTCAGCAATGCAGAGCAGGGGTTCATTCACGGCAAAAGTGGGTTCTTGTCACCCAGCAATACAACAGACGATTTTGAGAGATTTAGGCCCCTGTCACCCAAGCACAGCAGGGGTTCATTCACGGCAAAAGGGGGTTCTTGTCACCCAGCAATACAACAGATGATTTTGAGAGATTTAGGCCCCTGTCACCCAGGCACAGCAGGGGTTCATTCACGGCAAAAGGGAGTTCATGTCACCTAGCAATAGAACATAGGATTTTGAGAGATTTAAGCCCCTGTCACCCAGGCACAGCAGGGGTTCATTCACGGCAAAAGGGGGCTCATGTCACCCAGCAATAGAACAGAGGATTTTGAGAGATTTAGGCCTCTGTCACCCAGGCTCAGCAGGAGTTTGTATACACCAAAAATGGTAAAATGTCACTTTACAATTGAAAATAAGATTTTTTTCAATTTAGGGCACTTAAATTGGCACTTTTTTGCATTAAAATGGCTATAAAATAATCCTTCAAAAGGCTAGAGGGATGTAAAATGCAGTAAAATGTGCTTAAGAGCATGGCAACTGCTCTGCAAACAAATGTGGATAGGGAAATAACTTAAAATGAAATAAAATAACTAAAAATTACAAATTATTAACCTGCAACTCAGAGAAGGAGGTGGATATGGAGTCGGAGGTTGAGGAGGCGGTGAATGTGGTGTTGTAGGTGGAGGCAGCAATGAACGAGAAAGAGGTAGCCAACAATGTTTTTTTAATTTTTTTATTGGGGTAGTTAGCCCCCAAAATATTGTGACAAATAAAAAAAAATAAAACAAAGAATCATTGCACTTGACTTGAGTACAAGAATGCATGTTTGATGGTGGTATAAATGTCTATTCTGCACAAGGTACAGACAAGTCTTGTGGGATCCAAGCCTGGTTCATTTTAATGAACGTGAGCTTGTCCACGTTGGCTGTGGGCAGGCGGCTGCGCTTGTCTGTGATGACGCCCCCTGCCATGCTAAACACACGTTCAGATAATACACTGGTTGCAGGGCAGGCCAGCACCTCCAAGGCGTAAAGGGCAAGCTCAGGCCATGTGCCCAATTTGGAGACCCAGAAGTTGAAAGGGGCAGACCCGTCATTCAGTTTGTGTAGGCGTGTGGTTCCTTCTCCTGCATCTCCTCCTCCTCATCCTCCACCTGCTCATCCTCCAGAACTGTGCCCTGGTTGAACAATTGTGTACCTTGAGTTTATGGGTGCAGGAATCCACCCTCGGAGCCACTTGGGAATGACTGGCCGGAAACCCTACGAAATGATCCCTCTTCCTCCTCCTCCTCCTGTGCCACATCCTCTTCCATCATCGCCAAGAGCGTTTTTTCAAGGAGGCAAAGAAGTGGGATAGTAACACTGAGAACGGCGTTATCGGCACTGGCCATGTTGGTGGAGTACTCGAAACAGCGTGTAACGGAACGCCTAGCACCCCAACTGGGTACCTCCGTCGATAGAAGCTCCTAGTGCTTCCAGAGGACTCCAAGCACTCCACTTGACACCATACGCACTGCAGACCCCATGAACCGCCGCGATCCCCAAGAGTGTAGTTATTGCATTCCCCAAACATGAGCCAAAACTTCATGAAGGTATAAAATCAACCACTTTATTCTAACACACAAGCATTTTATACACATCTTCCAACAAGGCCACCACCCACAGGGTTTTGTAAAAACAGCCAATCACATGCAATTACAGTATTCAAACCTCCCCAGCAATTGTACACAAAATCTTCTTCCCTGTGTCTGTAACGCAATAAACAAAATACAATGAGCATTGTCTGAGACGCAATAAACTAACACAATGAGCATTGTCTGAGACGCAATCCACAAAATACAATTACCAAACGTAATGTACTAACTTGAACCCTGGTCTAATTCGTGGGGGTGAGAGTTCAAGTTAGTCCAAGTCCTTTGTGAACAAATGAGGCCTGGCTGATGAGAGGGCCCATAATCCTGGGGCAAGAGGCTAGTAGCCAGGCCCCTCCAAAACCCAGTGGCGAGATTGGTTTCGCCACACATCTCCCCCTCCCAGGGAAGACTAACCAGATACCTGACCTCACCGTCAGTACCTGAGTTAGTCTGGCAGTCCACCCATAACCCAATACTGGACCTGTTGAATTTTGGGGCCTGGCTCTGTTCTGTATGTCCCCAGCTGTTGAGTGAGCATCTGCGACTCCTTGCTTCCTTGTGGTTCTCTACCTTGGAGCTGTATGTACTTGGTGGGCAGAGGCCCACTGCGCTCTGGACAGATGCCAGCTCTTCCGCTGGGGTAGCCAGTGGGGAGTCAGCCTCTGGACACGAGGATAGGGGAGGGCAGAGGCCGACTGCGCTCTGCCCAGATGCCAGCTCTTCCGCTGGGGTAGCCTGTGGGGAGTCCGGCTCTGGAGAAGAGGATAGGGGAGGGCAGAGGCCGACTGCGCTCTGCCCAGATGCCAGCTCTTCCGCTGGGGTAGCCTGTGGGAAGTCCGGCTCTGGCGAAGAGGATAGGGGAGGGCAGAGGCCAACTGCGCTCTGCCCAGATGCCAACTCTTCTGCTGGGGTAGCCTGTGGGAAGTCCGGCTCTGGAGAAGAGGATAGGGGAGGGCAGAGGCCGACTGCGCTCTGCCCAGATGCCAGCTCTTCCGCTGGGATGGGGTCAGGGAGTCCCCTACCTCCACAGTTGGTGAGGAAGTAGGGGATACCTCAGCTGTGACTTGCCAGGGGTAGGGCTGCAGGTCTGGGCCTGGTATCCAACTGTCTTGTATCTTGCGCTGGGCTTGAATGGAGTGAAGCAACTGTTGATAATCTTGCTCCAGTTCCCACTCCCTTTGGACCAGAAAGGTCAGATCTGCCCTCACCCCACTAGTTGTAGGCCAATTGTGCAAGTCCCACCTGTAGTCAGTAATGTCCCAAAATCTAGACTCTTCTGTGCTCCCAAAGTCAATGTCTTCAAAAGACTCCCACAATAAACCAGGGCAATTATATTCCTCACCTTCGGGCTTGGCGTACTCCTCCATCCATGGAGCCTGTCGTACTGTGTCCCACCATAGTGCTTGGTAAGCGTCATCCAGCCAGGTTTCCTGCCATACCAGTGTCTCAAGCTCTGACACCCACTCCATCAATGGTTGCTCTACCAGTAGAGGTAGTCGCAGCGCCAATCGCATTCGCAATCTCTGCTCCTCACTGGGAAGACTCTCACCCCTCCGACGCTGCACATCCTCCAGGGCCTGGTGCCATACGCCTTTCCGCTCGGCATCCCTGTAATCCGGGTGATCTTCCTCATGGAATGCTGTGCAGGAACCAACGGCATCCATATTGCTGTAGCCAGGGGCGCTGTACGGATACTAGCGTTGCTCTCAATAAACTCCACGAACGGTGTCTCCGAGCTGCTTCTCCTCACACTAGGACGCCATCCCACTGCTTGCCACCAATGTAACGGAACGCCTAGCACCCCGACTGGGTACCTCCGTCGATAGATGCTCCTAGTGCTTCCAGAGGACTCGAAGCACTCCACTTGACACCATACGCACTGCAGACCCCATGAACCGCCGCAGCTTGGTTGGGGTCTCACCGTCCTCCACCCACGCTGGACCCAAGACTGGGCTTCAGCTTCCAGTGGGTGAACCTCTCCTACATCCAGAGAGCAGGAACCATGAACAAGCTCTTACAAGAGCTTATACTAAGGGGAGCATTGTGATATAGCAATCCCCAAGAGTATAGTTATCGCATTCCCCAAACATGAGCCAAAACTTCATGAAGGTATAAAAGCAACCACTTTAATCTAACACACAAGCATTTTATACACATCTTCCAACAAGGCCACCACCCACAGGGTTTTGTAAAAACAGCCAATCACATGCATTTACAGTATTCAAACCTCCCCAGCAATTGTACACAAAATCCCCTTCCCTGTGTCTGTAACGCAATAAACAAAATACAATAAGCATTGTCTGAGACGCAATTAACTAACACAATGAGCATTGTCTGAGACGCAATCCACAAAATACAATTACCAAACGTAATGTACTAACTTGAACCCTGGTCTAATTCGTGGGGGTGAGAGTTCAAGTTAGTCCAAGTCCTTTGTAAACAAATGAGGCCTGGCTGATGAGAGGGCCCATAATCCTGGGGCAAGAGGCTAGTAGCCAGGCCCCTCCAAAACCCAGTGGCGAGGTTGGTTTCGCCACACAGCGCAACAAGGAACACAGGTCGCGCATGGAGGCCCAGTCATTGGTGGTGAAGTGGTGCTGTTACGCCCAGCGACTCACCCGTGCGTGCTGCAGCTGAAACTCCACTATCGCCTGCTGCTGCTCGCACAGTCTGGACAGCAAGTGCAAGGTGAGCGGGAAGGCCAAAGATACGCTGCAGCACTGACAGGCGAGCAGCAGCAGGGTGAGAACGCCAAAAGCACGCACAGACGGCCCGCACTTTATGCAGCAGCTCTGACATGTCGGGGTAATTTTTAAGGAATCTCTGCACCACCAAATTCAGCACATGCGCCAGGCAAAGGATGTGCGTACACCCGGCTAGTCCCAGAGCTGCTACGATATTTCACCCATTATCGCACACCACCAGGCCGGGCTTGAGGCTGACTGGCACAAACCACTCATCGGTCTGTTGTTCAAGGCCCGTCCACAGCTCCTGCGCGGTGTAGGGTTTGTCCCCCAAACAGATAAGTTTTAAAACTGCCTTCTGTCGTTTACCCCTGGCTGTGCTGAATTTGGTGGTGAAGGTGTTACGCTGACTGGATGAGGAGCTGGTAGAGGATGAGGAAGCGGAGTAGAAGGAGGAAGCAACAGGCAAACTGAAGCGCCCTGCAAACCTCGGTGGTGGAAGGACATGCGCCAAACTGCTATCCGCCTCAGGCCCAGCCGCCACTGCATTTACCCAGTGTGCTGTTATGGAGATATAACGGCCCTGACCGTGCTTACTGGTAAAGGTATCCGCAGTCAGGTGCACCTTGCCACAGATGGCGTTGCGCAGTGCACACCTGATTTTGTCCCCTACTTGGTTGTGAAGGGAAGGGATGGCTCGCCTTGAAAAGTAGTGGCGGCTGGGCACGACGTACTGTGGGACAGCCACCGCCATAAGGCCTTTAAAACTATCCGTCTCCACCAGACGGAATGCCAGCATTTCAAAGGCAAGTAATTTAGAAATGCTGGCATTCAGGGCTAGGGATCACGGGTGGGTAGGGGGGTACTTCCTCTTCCTCTCCAGCGTTTGGGATATGGAGAGCTGAACGCTTCCGTGGGACATTGTGGAGATGCTTGGTGACCCAGGTGGTGGTGTTGCTGGCAGATCCTCTGTTTGTGGGGTGCCAGGTGGCACTGTCACTCCAGAGGTGGATGAAGAGGTCTAGACTGCAGCAGAAGAGGAAGCGGAAGGAGCTAGAGACCTTTCTTGGTTTTTGAGGTGTCTACTCCACTGCAGCTCGTGCTTTGCACTTAAATGCCTGGTCAAGCAGGTTGTGCTCAGGTTGAGAACGTTCATGCCTCGCTTCAGGCTGTGATTGCACAGCGTGCAAACCACTCGTGTCTTGTCGTCAGCACATTGTCTGAAGAACTGCCACGCCAGGGAACTCCTTGGAGCTGGCTATGGTGTGCTGGGTCCCTTGCTGCGGTGGGCAGTAGGAGGCGTACTGTCTAGTGGACGGCCACTCCGCTTTTGCACCCTGCTCCCTCTTCTGCTGTTCTGGTGGCTCAGTGCGACCACCGCCTCTTCCTCTGAACTACATTGGTCACTCGCATGACCTTGATTCCATGTGGGGTCGAGGACCTCATCGTCCTCCACATCATCTTCCACCCAGTCTTCACCCCTGACTTCCTTGTCGGTCTGCACGCTTTCGAAAGCCCCAGCAGTTGGCACCTGTGTTTCGTCATCATCCGAGACGTGCTGCGATGGACCTCCCATGTACTCATCTTGAAAAATAAGTGGTTGGGCATCGGTGCACTCAATCTCTTCTACTTCTGGGGCAGGGCTAGGTGGAGGGCCCTGGGAACAGAGTCATCAAAAAGCAGATGAGACTGCTGCATGACTTGGGGCTCAGACTGCTTGGCTGATTTGCAAGGGGGTGAGGTGAAAGACTGATGGACATCGGCTGCAGGTGCCAACTGTGGTCTTTCAGCAGGAGACTGGGTGGGAGACAATGTGAAGGAACTGGATCCACTCTCAGCAACCCAATCTACTATCGCCTGTACGTGTTCAGGCCTCACCATTCGTAGAGCAGCATTAGGCCTGACCAAATACTGCTGCAGGTTTTGTTGCCTACTCACACCTGAGGAAGGGGTTTCACTTGTACGTGTAGCTGGCACAGATTGACCACATCCTCTCCCTGCAATAGGAGCTCCACCAGCAGCACCACGACCTGGACCACGTCCCTTATTTGACGCTCTCCTCATATTTTTTGAATTTAGGATCTTGCCCTAAATGGGTGTTTAATTAATAGTAAAAAAGAACGACAGTATGTAAAGTGTGTATCTCACACGGCCTGAACCAGACTAGGCCTGAATTAAAGATTTCTTTGCACAAGTACAAATGGCTGTATTTCAAATGGCTGTATTTTAAATGGCTGAATCAAACCCCTTTATGTATAGGGGGGATCACACACCCCCTGAATCAGTGTAGGCCTGAATTAAAGATTCATTTGCACCAAATGGCTGTATTTCAAATGGCTGTCTTTCAAATGCCTGATTCAAAACCCTGTATGTATAGGGGGGATCACACACGCCCTGAATCAGTAAAGGCCTGAAGTAAATATATCTTTGCACAAAAAGGCTGTATTTCAAATGACTGTATTTCAAATGCCTAATTCAAACCCCTGTATGTATAGTGGGGATCACAAACGCCCCCTGAATCAGTGTAGGCCTGAAGTAAATATATCTTTGCACAAAAAGGCTGTTTTTCAAATGGCTGTATTTAAAATGCCTGATTCAAACCCCTGTATGTAGGGGGGTATCTCACACGGCTGAACCAGTGTAGGCCTGAAGTAAATATATCTTTCCACAAAAATGATGTATTTCAAATGACTCTATTTCAATTGCCTAATTAAAACCCCTGTATGTAGAGGTAGTATCTCAGAGGGCCTGAACCTCTGTAGGCCTGAAGTAAATATATCTTTGCACAAAATGGCTGTATTTCAAATGGCTGAATCAAACCCCTGTATGTATAGGGGGGATCACACACGCCCTGAATCAGTGTAGGCCTGAATTAAAGATTTATTTGCTCTAGCTCTTAGACGTCCATTTGTGGGATCAGTTTACCATGCAGTGTATTCTAACTATGCACGGGGAGTTTCTATTCTAATTGCTAAAAGTCTTCCCTTTCAGCTGATATCAGTTCAAATCGACAACTTCGGTAGATATGTACTTCTGCATGCGCACATTAGAGGGTTGCAATATCTAATTGTTGGTGTATATGTACCACCAGCTTTTCATAGAGATATATTAGACCTTAATATGAGTAAGATAGCTATGTTCCCAGGAATCCCTCTCCTTATTATGGGAGATTTTAATGCCACGTTAGATCCTGTTAAGGATAGGCTACTGCCACAAGCGTCCCACAATAGGGCACTCGCAAATTGGGCGGAAGCAAATTGTCTTGTGGAATCTTGGCGGCAACTTCGTCCCGCTCTTCTACAGTACTCGTGTTGCTCTGCCTCCACCGGATCTATGTCTCGTCTAGACTTAGTTTTTATAAACACAGGTCTATTACCTTATCTTAAGAATAGTGATTACTTACCTAGGGGGCTTTCTGATCACGCTCCACTTTTATTGGTTCTATCACAGCCTATGGCCCCTCCTATTGGGTGGTGGCGATTGAACCAGATGTGGCTTGATGTTCTTCCGGTGGCGGCTAGTAACTATGACAATATGGTACAATATTGGACGAATAATGAGGGGTCCTCAGATCCCTTGATAGAGTGGGATGCTATCAAATCTGTTATGAGAGGGTCACTAATAATTGCTATAGCGACGCATAGAAAGGAACTACGCTCCACGAGGACTAAACTTGAGACGGAAGTCTCAAACAAGGAGCAACAGTACTTAAGGGATCCGAACAATGACAATAAGGGGACCTGGTTAGAGGTGCAGCGTAGATTTTGCCTGCATCTTACGGAATACACCCAAAAGAAACTGTTAGCCCAGAAACATTCAATCTTCTCAGAGGGACACAAAAATGGTAGAGCTCTAGCGTACCTAGCCCACACAGAATCCCCTCAGACGGTAGTTGCAGGAATCATGTCAGACCAGGAGGTATTGGTGACTGAGCCTGAGGAGGTGTGTCGTCAATTTGCTTCTTATTATTCTTCCTTGTATGCTTCTAAGGCTGTTGACGCTACAACAGACATGGATGACTTCCTAGATAGAATTCAAATCCCCACCCTGGCAAGGGGGAGATGGGGAGGCGCTAGCGGCAAACATTACTGATGCTGAAATTGGATTAGCTATTAGTTCCCTTTCGGTAAGGTAGGCTCCTGGTCCGGATGGCTTCCCGGCTGAGTGGTATAAGCTTAATCCTAAAGAACACAGTACCAGACTTGGGAAGCTATTTGCCTATGCTTTTGATAGGGGCGTTTTGCCCTCCTCCTTCGCTGAAGCCACTATTGTGGTGATCCATAAGCCTGGGTGGCCTCCGGAGCAGTGTAGCTCATATAGACCCATATCATTGCTGAATCTAGATGCTAAGATATTGGCAAAAGTACTGGCGCTACGGTTGCGGGATGTCATCCTCTCTGTTGTAGGGGTGGACCAGTCGGGCTTCATGCCTGGTAGAACCACGGATATTAACTTGAGGCGACTATACACCAACTTGCAGGTCCAACATGAAAACAGGGGTGGGAGAGCCCTAGTGTTGCTAGATAATGAAAAAGCATTTGATTCGGTGGCATGGGGTTTCATTTGGGCCACGCTTCAGCGAATGGGATTTCCACCGAATTTCTTGCGATGGCTGAGGATACTCTATAATTCTGCCAGGGTAAAAGTCAATGGGTATGTTTCTGACCCCTTCCCCTTAGGGAGAGGCACTAGACAGGGTTGTCCGCTTTCCCCTTTACTCTTTGCATTGACAATGGAACCTCTGTCATTGCTAATTTCATCCAATTTAGCTATAGAGGGATGGGAAGTGGCGGGAATAACTGAGAAACTTTCTTTATACGCAGATGAAATGTTAGTATATCTAGCAGACCCTGATAGCTCCTGGTCTACCCTCCTGGATACAGTGGATGAATTTGGGCACTTTTCTGGGTTACGGGTGAACTGGAGCAAGTCCAGTCTCTGCCTGATAGATGATGATAATCCCGCCCGAGTCTGTAGACAATCTAAATTGCAAACAGTAGAACAATTCAAATACTTAGGGGTCGTCATCCATAAAGACTCTACAAAGTTTCACCAACTGAACATAGTACCTACGATGGCTTATATTCCTAGGAAATTGGAAGCCTGGGAAAATTAGCCTCTAACTTTAGTGGGACGCGTGAACATTATTAAAATGATCCTCTTGCCAAAATTATTATACTTATATAGGGCGGCGCCAATTTCTCTACCCAAAAAGCATTTCTCACTGCTGGAGAAGATGTTCACCCCTTTTCTGTGGCGTAATCAATCTCCCAGATTAGCAAAACAAACCCTGCAGGCATCTTATGGGGTGGCTTAGCGCTTTCTCTCTATTATGAAGCGGTACAATTGAGTTATGTGGGATGGTGGGTCAGAGCTGATGCGAGCAATCCGGCAGTTGTTTTAGAAGTGGCTCTGGTGGGGTCTTATGAAGCTCTCGCAAATTTAGCATACAGACAGGGGGCCTATGCAGCACATATCTTCAAGCCTGCAATGGCTGCGGCGCTAGCAGTCTGAAATAAGAAAGTGAAGGTACATATAGCGCCAGAAAGTGGGGAGAGCTGGTCACCATATTTACCCCTATGGAGGAACAAAGTACTTCCGGAATTGATATCTCTCCCGGACTTTGAGTTCTGGCCTCAGAGGGGCTTACGATACCTCACTCAATTATATGAAAAGGGTTTATTCAGGTCGTTTAGTAGCCTTAAGCAAGAATTTAAATTACCCCAACACTCTTTGTATAGATACTTCCAGCTTCAACATGCCTGCAGTGCCCAATTTGGTAGAGGACCACTGGCGTTAGACTGCGGTCCGGTGGAGGCAACAATAAGGCGGACTCATCTAGACAAATCAGTGTCTACCTTGTATGCTGTACTAATGGCGACATTAGATTCCCCGATGGATAGGTCCTTTGATAAATGGAGGCGAGATGTGATAGAGTTAGAGGCCCACCATGTGAAGGAACTGAGCCAGACATGGAGATCAACTGTTATTAGCGCCAGAGATCAACTCATACAATTGAAATGGTTGCACAGAGTATACTTCACACCTGGTAGATTATTCAAGATGCGCAGATTAGCCACTCCTCAATGTACGCGCTGTGGATCGGGAGACGGCTACTTCCTTCACATGGTGTGGCAATGTCCAGTTATTCAAAACTTTTGGGCACAGGTACATGCCTATTTACATTCAAAGGTGGGGTTTCCGGAGATTTGTATTCCGCAGTCAAGTCTGTTGGGAATTGTTAATGATATAATCCCCACCAAATATGGTAGAAGACTATATAGGTTACTTCTTTACTACGCTAGGAAAACCATACTTTTGAACTGGAAAGCCCCTAAGGTTCCCACTATAAAACACTGGATTCAAGTAGTTAACTCAGAACTGGAGCTTTATAAGCTGGTCTTTGAGCATAGGAATACTCCTGATCGCTTCCTTAAAATATGGGATCCTTGGATTAATGCGCACACAGTGACACTTTGATGAGATTTTGGTTTCTGTGTTGACCCGTGGAGGAATGGCGTGTTTGGTTGAATGTTTGTTGGCAGGGCCGAACTGGCCTGCCGGGATACCGGGAAATTTCCCATTAGGCCGGCAGGCCTAAGTGCCGCAAGGCCGCGGCCCTGGTGACAAGTGGGGGCGGCCGGCGGCAGGGCACAGCAGGAGATCAGCGCTTCCATTGTGGAAGGGCTCATCTCCATAGTCATCTCCATAGTCATCCATAGTTATCTGTATACATCTCTACAAATGTCTGTGCTATGGCAGGGGAGGGAGAGGTGTGTCCCCTCCTGTTCCTCTGATAGGCTGGCAGCCTATCAGAGGCCGGTGCAGGCGGCACAATAACGTCATTGTGCCGCCTGAGCCGTATAGGGGGGGCCTGCATCGCATCGCTGGAGGTAAGTATAAGTGTTTTTTTTTTTGTTTTTTTTTTATATAGGTACAATACTGGATCATGATGGGGGGGCTACTGGCACATGATAAGGGGGCTACTGTCACATAAGGGGGCTACTGGCACATGATAAGGGGCAGCTACTGGCACATAAGGGGGCTACTGGAACATGATAACGGGGGCTACTGGCACATACGGGGGGCTACTGGCACATGATGGGGGGCTACTGGCACATGATGGGGGGCTATTGGCACATAAGGAGGGGCTACTGACCCATGATAAGGGGGGGCTACTGGCACATGATAAGGGGGGCTACTGGCACATAAGGGGTGGCTACTGGCACATGGGGGGCTATTGGCACATGATAAGGGAGCTACTGGCACATGATAAGGGGCGGCTACTGGCACATGATAAGGTTCGGTTAACTGGCACATAAGGGGGCTACTGGAACATGATAAGGGGGGCTACTGGCACATAAGGACGACTACTGGCACATAAGGGGGATACTGGCACATGATGTAGGGCTACTGGAACATGATAAGGGGGGGCTACTGGCACATAAGGATGACTACTGACACATAAGGTGGGCTACTGGCACATAAGGGGGGCTGCTGGCACATGGGGAGGCTATTGGCACATGATAAGGGGGCTACTGGCTACTGGCACATGATATGGGGGGGCTCTGGCTGCTGGCACATGGTGGTGGGGGGGCTCTTATTACTGGCACATGATTGGGGGGCATCTATGGGGGCACATATTACTGGCACATGATTGGGGGGCATCTATGGGGGCAGATATTACTGGCACATGATTGGGGGCATCTATTGGGGCACTTATTACTGGCAGATTATTGGGTGGCACTATAGGAGAATCTACTGAGGCTAAAAAGAAGGGGTATTTTATATGGGGGGCTCTGTAGAGGGGCATTTTATACTTGGACACATTATGGTGGGTACTATGGGGAAGGGGGGGAGCAGCACTATCGGGTCATCTACGGGGGCACTGAGAAGGAGTATTTTATATTGGCACATTATGGGAACATTAGCTTAACTGAGAGCATTACAAGGGGGTATGTTTTGCACATTATAAGGAGAATTATTACTACTGGGGGGGCATTATGGTGGGCTTTATTACTCCCCCATGGTATGACCCCCTAGTAGCAGCACTGGCCTCTCTCTGCTCTGCTATCCCTCTGCCCCTTCTCCAAATCCTTATTATGAAATCTTTCTCATTAGGATAAAACACCGAGCCCCCGGCCAAAGTGTTGAAGTGGTGTCCGAGATCCCCAAGGGCCAAGCCAAGTAATTGTAAGTTTTCATGTGAAATATGTTTGTTTGTAGTTGATCTTTATTATCGATTTTACATTGCAGATTTTATTTATTTTTTGCAGCATATGGGTGAGATTTCATAAATATTTTTATTATTTGATCGAAAGGCTCATCGGGGGAGGGGGGATTGTAACAGGACTGCCGTAGAATATCTAAAATAGCTGGTCAAGTAAAATGTTGCATGCAACAATCATTAAATAGGTGGCCACACGTGTTTTAAAATGAATGCTTTCTCCTATTATAAACAAGTAAATAATGACGCAATGCTGTGGGGCTGGTATGCAACTTTTTCCAGGGCTGGTTTTTATCCCCAGTCCGGCCCTGTTTGTTGGTGTGAGTGTGATCCGGCACACTGTGCTTATCACTATGGTTCACTAGCGAGTTGACTTAAGGCAGGAATCTCCTGTAGTACATTCTATTCTGGAACATGACCTGTGCTTGGTGGCGACCATTAAGATATTTTTGCAGTATGTAACTGTGTATTGTATAACCTGTAAGTCTGTTTTTAAGTCTGTTTTTTTCGAAAACCAAATAAACAGATACTATTTAAAAAAAAAGATTTATTTGCACCAAATGGCTGTATTTCAAATGTCTGTATTTCAAATGCCTGATTCAAACCCCTGTATGTAGGGGGGTATCTCACACGATCTGAACCTATGTAGGCCTGAAATAAATATTTCTTTCAATGGGGAAGGGGCAGCTGTGCTGGGGAGAAAGATGGCTAGAAGTTTGGAGGAGTGTTTAAACTAGGGACTGGGGGGAGGGAAATTACACAATAGGAGGGGAAGATAGTGCAGATAGGGACCGGGGGCAAGGTAGTGGGACTGTGGGAGGAATGGAAGGAGGGACTAGAACAGCTCAGAAGGAAAGGTGTAGGGTAAAAAATATACATAAACCTCTCAAATGTATGTATACTAATGCCAGAAGCCTGACTAATAAAACTGGTGAACTGGAATTAGTGATGTGTGAGGAGGACTATGACATAGTGGGAATAACTGAGACATGGCTGGATGATAGCTATGACTGGGCGGTTAATGTACAAGGTTACAGTCTGTTTAGAAAGGATCGTCAAAACCGGAGAGGGGGAGGGGTCTGCCTTTATGTAAAGTCCTGTCTAAAGCCCACACTCCGGGAATATATAAGTGAGGGACATGAACATGTAGAGTCACTGTGGGTAGAGATACATGGAGCTAAAAACAACAATAAATTACTAATAGGAGTTTATTATAAACCACCTAATATACCAGAGTCCACAGAAAATCTACTACTAAACGAGATAGACCAGGCGGCAAATCATAATGAGGTGGTTATTATGGGGGACTTCAACTACCCAGATATAGACTGGGAAACGGAAACTTGTATATCTCATAAGGGAAATAGGTTCTTGGCAATAACCAAAGACAATTACCTCTCCCAACTGGTTCAGGACCCGACTAGAGGGACGGCCATACTGGACTTAGTATTAACCAATAGGCCTGACAGAACAACAGACGTGCAGGTTGGTGGACACCTGGGAAATAGTGACCATAAAGTAATAACCTTCCAATTATCATTCAAAAGAGCGTTTCTACAGGGAGGAACAAAAATAACAAACTTCAAAAAAGCTAAATTTAGCCAACTAAGAGAGGCCATAGGCCTAACTAACTGGGACAAAGTCCTCAAAAATAAAAATACAGCCACAAAATTGGATATCTTTAAAAACATTTTAAAATCTCATTGTGAGAGGTACATACCGTATGGGAATAAAAGGTTAAGGAACAAAAAGAAACCAATGTGGATAAATAGAACTGTAAAGAAAGCAATAAATGACAAAAAGAAAGCATATAAATCACTAAAACAGGAGGGTAGCACGGAAGCACTGAAAAACTATAAGGAAAAAAATAGAACATGTAAAAAACAAATAAAAGCGGCCAAACTAGAGACCGAGAGATTAATTGCCAAAGAGAGTAAAACTAACCCTAAAAATGTTCTTCAATTATATAAATGTTAAAAAGTATAAATCTGAATTTGTCGGCCCTTTAAAGAATGAAGGAGGAGTCGCAGAGAGCGATGAGGAGAAAGCAAAGCTGTTAAAGATGTTAATGTATTCACTGAGGAAAATAAACTGTCAGATGACATGCAGAATGTAAAAATAAATTCCCCATTAAAAGTGTCCTGTCTGATCCAGGAAGAAGTACATCAGCGACTTAAAAAGATTAAAATAGACAAATCGCCAGGATCGGATGACATACACCCCCGTATCCTAAGGGAATTAAGTAATGTCATAGCCAGACCCTTATTTCTGATATTTGCGGACTCTATACTGACAGGGAATGTCCCACAGGATTGGCGCATGGCAAATGTGGTGCCAATTTGGTGCCAATATTCAAAAAGGGTCCAAAAACAGAGCCTGGAAACTATAGGCCGGTAAGTTTAACATATGTTGTGGGCAAACTGTTTGAAGGTTTTCTGAGAGATGCTATCTTAGAGCATCTCAACGGAAATAAGCTAATAACGCCATATCAGCATGGCTTCGTGAGGGATCGGTCATGCCAAACTAATTTAATCAGTTTCTATGAGGAGGTAAGTTCTAGACTTGGCAGCGGCGAATCAATGGATGTCGTATATCTGGACTTCTCCAAAGCATTTGACACTGTACCACATAAAAGGTTAGTATATAAAATGAGAATGCTCGGACTGTGAGAAAGCGTCTGTATGTGGGTAAGTAACTGGCTCAATCATAGAAAACAGAGGGTGGTTATTAACGGTACATACTCAGATTGGGTCACTGTCACTAGTGGGGTACCTCAGGGGTCAGTATTGGGCCCTATTCTCTTCAATATATTTATTAATAATCTTGTAGAAGGCTTGCATAGTAAAGTATCAATTTTCGCAGATGACACTAAACTGTGTAAAGTAATTTACACTGAAGAGGACAGTATGCAACTACAGAGGGATCTAGATAGATTGGAGGCTTGGGCAGATATGTGGCAGATGAGGTTTAACACTGACAAATGTAAAGTTATGCACATGGGAAGGAATAATGCAAGTCACCCGTACATACTAAATGATAAAACACTCGGTAACACTGACATGGAAAAGGATCTATCTAGGAATTTTAATAAACAGCAAACTAAGCTGCAAAAACCAGTGTCAGGCAGCTGCTGCCAAGGCCAATAAGATAATGGGTTGCATCAGAAGGGACATAGATGCCCGTGATAAGAACATAGTCCTACCACTTTACAAATCGCTAGTCAGACCACACATGGAGTACTGTGTACAGTTCTGGGCTCCTGTAAACAAGGCAGACATAGCAGAGCTGGAGAAGGTCTAGAGGAGGGCAACTAAAGTAATAACTGGAATGGGGCAACTACAGTACCCTGAAAGATTATCAAAATTAGGGTTCAAACCTCTGTATGTAGGGAAGTATCTCACATGGTCTGAACCTGTGTAGGCCTGAAGTAAATATATCTTTGCACAAAAAGGCTGTATTTCAAATGGCTGTATTTCAAATGCCTAATTCAAACCCCTGTATGTATAGAGGGGATCACACATGCCCTGAATCAGTGTAGGCCTGAAGTAAATATATCTTTGCACAAAAAGGCTGTATTTAAAATGGCTGTATTTCAAATGCCTAATTCAAACCCCTGTATCTATAGTGGGGATCACAAACGCCCTGAATCAGTGTAGGCCTGAAGTAAATATATCTTTGCACAAAATGGCTGTATTTCAAATGGCTGTATTTCAAATGCCTAATTCAAACCCCTGTATGTAGAGGTGGTATCTCACAGGGCCTGAACCTCTGTAGGCCTGAATTCAATATTGGTGCACCAAATGGCGGTATTTAAAATCTCTGAATGTAACCCAAATGTATTAAGGGTGTATCTCACAATGACATCTGAATCAAAGGCTGCCAACTAAATTTTTGGAGCCCAAGCGACTCTTTGTTTAACAACTGAATTTGACAGCAGTATATAAGCCTGTCATTTCACACGTGCTGATGCTGCAAGGCCTGAAAATAGTGTTTTTTGTCAAATTAGTGTGTTTTTCAAACCCCAGAAAATGATGGATGTATTTCTAGCTTAAATTGCACACTGACTAATACAGATGTTGTAGATTGCACAAAAGTTTTTTTTTTGCTAACAGAATATGAATGCTGTATATATTTAACTTGAATTTAACACTTGCAAATCTGGCAAATACGGTTTTTTGAAAAAAAAAAAAAAAGTGTGTTTTTCAAACCCCAGAAAATGATGGGTGTATTTCTAGCTTAAATTGCACACTGACTAATACAGATGTTGTAGTTTGCCCCCAAAAAATGGTGATTTGCAATGTCCCAAAAGCTCAGATGCAGTGCTGGTGCACTGAGCTTGCATAAAATGGCCGCCGCCGCCACCCACCTAACTAACAGAATTCTAAAAGTTTGTATTTTTGGTCAAGGGCAGGGCAGGGTAAAACGATAGTGCCCTGCACCCACACAACTATTTGTCTGTAGATCGCTGAGTTAGATTCTCTCCTATTCTGTCCCTGAAATCACAAGTCCAGCAGCATCCTCTCCCTACACTTGTAACAGCAGCGCTACGTGACTCCAGCTTATATAGAGCCTGGGTCACATGCTGCTCTGGTTAATCACAGCCATGCCATTAGTAGGCATGGCTGTGATGGCCTCTTGGGGGAAGTAGTATGACGCTTGTTGTGCAGCCTTTCAAAAAGCGCCAAGAAAGCGGCGAACACCGAACTCGAACCCGAACTTTTACGAAAATGTTCGGGTTCGGGGTCCAAAAATCCTAAAGTTCGGTACGCTCAACCCTTTGTACCTGGAGTTCCGGAGGAAAAGGTGATGCGTGCCGATGCTAAGAGCAACCAACGGGAGCAAACTGAGGTGGACAGCGGTTCGGCTCTCAGGAGTTCAAAGGTTCCATGCAAATGTGTACAGAGTCCTAGAGAGGATGTACGGAGATGCCGTCAAGTCAAAGAGTGTGTACCTGATTATCCTCTGGTCAATGGTCAGGTGACCAGGACTCAAAGGCTTTAGATTCCTAACATCCAGGAGAAGGATGGTGTGGAGTTGTGCGTATAGCACTTGGGAGCGACGAACCTGTGACGTCAATGGGTAAGAGTGTTCCTGTTATTGCTGGTGTAGCAGCTACCCCGATGCGCGTATCGGCGTGCCTTCCCCCTGTGTGCACAACCAGGATGCTCGTCGGGGTAGCGCCATCCTGGTTGTGCACACAGAGCTTTTGGGTAAGTTCCTTGCAGCAGGTCCCAGGCTTTCATGCAAAGGGAAGACTTATTACTTTGATCCCGAGCACTACTTTATTGCTATTCTTTAATAAATTCATGTGAACAATTATGGGTTCCTGACAGTTACTATTGTTTATATAATGTAATATATGGGACATACCTCTACTAAATCTTCTATATAAGAATTTACAACATATCATTTATATTTAGCCTGTGTAATGACCAGGATGGTGTGTTTCTTTCTGCTACCTTTCCTTTTAAAGTGACATTGTCTTTTTATAACTCTGTGAGTTAGGCCTCATGCACATGACAGTTCTTTTTCTCGGCCTCCGTTTTGTTTTTTTTTGCAGATACAATGGGGACCCATTAATTTTAATGGGTCAGCAAAATAATGCTGATAGTTCATCCGTTTGTGTTCCGCGTCCGTTGTCCGCGTTTCCCTTTAGCAAAAAAAATAGTGCATGTCCTACTTTTTTCACATTTGCGGACAAAGATAGGCATTTATTACAATTGAAAATAAATAAATAAATTAATTGGACTGGCACTCTGTATGTGTGGTAGGATATGGATAAAAATGGACTAAAATACAATATAAAGTGATCACACAATTTAATTCACACAAACTCAAATTACAATAAAATATCCAAAGATGTATAATATATAAAACTCGGTTAAAAATGATAAAAATAACTAGGACTTTATAGCAGCAATGACATATAGTACTTCATAAAGATATTCCGATTATATTTAGTTATGGTGATCAAATGAATCCAGAAATATTATATTCTTTCTATGTACGGTTCCTTAAATAGGAAACAAAGCAAAATATATGTCCTTTCTCTCAAAAATGTCTGTGTAGAGAGAGATAGATAGAGATAGATACCGCTTAAGTCTATGGTTGTAAATCCTGTCCACAGTTTGAAAAGGACTGTAAATAAAATTGGTTCCCAAGGTATTCTTTGGTCGCAATCTGATTCAGTAAGTGGATAAAGTGCTGTGTGCTCGGAGGTAAAAAAGATGGGTCTTACCTTGACCCAGATGATAGTTCAAAGTCAGGATAGATACCGCTTAACTTGACTACTCTGGTGTGCGTAGTCTTGCGTGTTGAAGCCAAACGCCAAAATCGAGTGGTCTATGGCGCACTTCTGGCTTAGTTTGCAGCAGGTTGTTTGTATCCCAGAGCGTCCGCGTCTCACGTGATCTGTGACGTACCTCTGGTCTGTGACTATAGCGAGGTATCGCGGGAACTGTGCTCGGCGGTTTCTATATGAGAAGATTTTTCACTGGAGCGCTCCAGGTTTTAGAGAAGGATTATTCACAGACTTTGTGTCATCTGTAAGAAGGCCTTGGTCAAAGTGGGAGCTATCAGCTGGTTACACCAAACGTGTTTCGGGGACCTCTTACCCCTTCCTCAGTGGTAAGAGGTCCACGAAACGCTTTTGGCGTAACCAGCTGATAGCTCCCACTTTGACCAAGGCCTTCTTACAGATGACACAAAGTCTGTGAATAATCTTTCTCTAAAACCTGGAGCGCTCCAGTGAAAAATCTTCTAATATAGAAACCGCCGAGCACAGTTCCCGCGATACCTCGCTATAGTCACAGACCAGAGGCGCGTCACCTCCCGCGATACCTTGTTACAGTCTTGGACCAGAGGTACGTCACAGATCACGTGAGACACGGACGCTCTGGGATACAAACAACCCGCTGCAAACTAAGCCAGAAGTATGCCATAGACCACGCGATTTTGGCGTTTGGTTCAACAACGCAAGACTACGCACACCAGAGTAGTCAAGTTAAGCGGTATCTATCCTGACTTTGAACTATCATCTGGGCCAAGGTAAGACCCATCTTTTTTACCTCCGAGCACACAGCACTTTATCCACTTACTGAATCAGATTGCGACCAAAGAATACCTTGGGAACCAATTTTATTTACAGTCCTTTTCAAACTGTGGACAGGATTTACAACCATAGACTTAAGCGGTATCTATCTCTATCTATCTCTCTCTACACAGACATTTTTGAGAGAAAGGACATATATTTTGCTTTGTTTCCTATTTAAGGAACCGTACATAGAAAGAATATCATATTTCTGGATTCATTTGATCACCATAACCAAATATAATCGGAATATCTTTATGAAGTACTATATGTCATTGCTGCTATAAAGTCCTAGTTATTTTTATCATTTTTAACCGAGTTTTATATATCATACATCTTTGGATATTTTATTGTAATTTGAGTTTGTGTGAATTAAATTGTGTGATCACTTTATATTGTATTTTAGTCCATTTTTATCCATATCCTACCACACATACAGAGTGCCAGTCCAATTAATTTATTTATTTATTTTCAATATTTCCTCTTGTATGGGTGATACAGATTTCCTGGCCTAGAGCACCTGGCCCTTATTGCATAAGAGTGAGCTATTCCTGTTATCTCTACTTCAAGTCCATTTATTACAATTGATCTGTGGAAAAAAACATATCCTCCAAAAAAAACGGATGCCGAATCCGTTTTTTTGGGCGAACGCGCAATTTGCGCAAAAAACAACCGTCGTGTGCCTGAGGCCTTGATAAAATATAATATTTTTTACTGGTACTTTGTGAGCTTCATTTTTTGTAGGTTTTGTTCTGGATTCAGGAGCTGGTACTTATATCCCTTTATAGTTGGTCCCCTAATTTTGCCACAATATGCATTGATATACTACTATTATAGTCTTGGCATGTGGGCCACTTTTAGTCTCATTTCTATAACGCTATAATTAGGCATTTTTGCCGGGTGTTGGACCCTAATTCATGACTAGAGATGAGCGAATTTCTAAAAAAAAAAATTGATTCAGATGGTTTGTGGAATTTCCCAAAAAGATTTGATTTGATCAGAATTTTTGTGATGAATTGTGTTAAACAGCTGTTTCCTGGCTGCTGAGAGCCTGTATAGTGGTGTGCTTTACAGAAACATCCATAGGGAGTCCGCTGTGTTAGTGAAACATTACTGTGAGTCAGTATGACATGCAGATGACAGGGGTGTCACTCTTAGAATCACTTCCCACTTCACTTATTTGTGCAGTTACTGGGCCAAAACTGACCAAATAACTCAAGTGTAAACTCAGCCTTACAGGTTAATGTCAGCGTCAGGTATAAAGAACCGTGCAGAGGCCCAAGATTCTACTATAGAGTGAACGAGCAGACTCCTTTTACACCGTCGTCAGCTGATTCCACATAGATTTCTACAGAACCTATTCTGGTACATGCTGAGACAAGTAATACCCCCCTGACAGAGTGGAGAGGGTGTCAGCAGTAAGTTTGTGTTGACATCACTGTTTATTTTGCTCTTTTTCTCAACTGTCATAAGAACAACCCCAAAAAAACGGATCCTGTCGTTTGAGCATCCTCCTTCACACGGTCAGAATTTGCTCAGTAATCCATAAGTATTGCTAAGGCCTATAAAAAACAGGAGTGGATCAAAAACAGAGATGACACGTGACTGGAATATGTGCATGTGTTCTGTGTTTTGCACCCACTCCTGTTTTTGGCTTCCAAATCATGATCAAATCCTGATGCCAAATAGGGTCCATGTGATACAGGCCTGATAGCTGCTCCAAAGGCAGGATCCATTGTGTTTCTTCCATCCTTCTAACAGATCAGAAAAAGAGTAAAATAAATGGTGATGTCGACAAGGCCAAACAGGGACAATAATGGCCCAGTGACAGAGTGGTGAGGTGTCAACAGCATGAGGAGTCAACACAGTGGCAAGGATGAATGGACGAACATTTATATATTTAAAATTAACACACCCCAAAACTGGTTGCATCAGACTACTAATTCACCCCAAAAGCAGGGATAAATGGAAGTATTTTTATATATTTGAAATAAATACACCTCAAAACTGTTTGTATCAGACTGCAAATTCAGCCCAATAACAGATGCTAGTATTACTGCAATTACTGTTTAAAACAACCTAAAATCTGTAGTAATAAATCACTTTTAGTAACCCCAAATAGCGCAGCAAGGTGTAATAGATTTGCTCCTATTACCCAGGCTGTACACTCTCCTATTGGTCCCTGCTCTCTCCCTATAGTGTGGATAATGCCTCCCTATCCCTTCCCTACACTTTGAATGATCTTTCCCTCTACTGTTCAATCTTTTTTTTTATTTATTTTTTTAAAATAAAGGCTTTCCAAAACACTGTCCCTAGTGCCTATAACGTTTCTCACTGGACTAAGTTCACTGTAAAATGGTGGAGTCCGGGCATGAGGAGGCTTTTTATAGGGCTGTAACATCACAGGGGCCGGCTATCTGCTGATTGGCTTTCTGCATGGCATTATGGGTGCTTCGTCGTTCCCAGGATTCTTACTTTCACGATGCGCAAGGATATTCAACTTCAAGGCAAATCAAATTTTTCCTTTAATTCGGATAAAATTTTACTTCATCAACTTTAATTCGCTAATCTCGATTGATGACCTATCCAGAGGATAGGTCATCAATAGTGAAAGCCCAGACAACCCTTTTAAAAGCATAGTAATCAAATAAACCCCTGTCTGGAAAACATCAGACTAAGCAAGTTGATAACAGAACGAGATTTCGGTTTAATGTTGTTACAAAGCAACCTCCCCAGACAAAGTTTTTGAGAAACCGGCAAAAGATCCCTTTTGGTCGTAACACTTGATTTGCATTTCCTGGGTAGCAGCAGGAAGTGAAGAGAAGCAGCGTCCAGAACAGCAGTGGCAGGGTGAATAATGCTTATTTGTTATATTTAACCCTTTTTGACCCTATCTGGACAGAAAATCTCTTTAATTAATTAACTGAACCTTAAATTAAAAGGAAATTTTTTTGTTTTACCCATCGTTAATGCTTACCTACTTGGCCTTTGCCTAAGTTTGTTCTCGCATTTTATAGATCTCTGTGTAGGTCTTGACAATTTTATAGAACAAAAGAAAAAAGACACCAAAATAATGACTTGCTAATGTGACCTTTTGATAGAGAACTTTGCATTAATCATAAGCTATAAACATACATAATTATACAAAAGAATTGCTTGAAAAGTTCCCTAACTGACTGCATCATATTCTGGTTTCAACTATTCAAAAGCGAATACAACCTCTTAAAATGTGAGAGAAGAACATGAATGGCATCTCAGATGTGTGATAAAAGCAATATTGTGAAGCAGTGATAAAATCAGGAAATAAAACACAACTCTAAATAGGAAAGCTGAATTGGTGCCTATAACAGTGGGTGTCAGCTTTAATTGTGCCCCTTTAAGGGTTTTTTGAAGTTCATATTTGTGGGACACAAACCAGGAAGGCTGTGAAAATAATACAAATCCTTAACTCACCTTCTAGAACTTCCTCCAATTCCATGCCATTGGTCCATGCTCTCTGCTGGGATGTCATCATGGCATTATGTTTTGGCTACAGTATTGACGTGCAGCCTGTGTACAGCACGTCACCACTGCAGCCAACTCATTAAGTTATGGCTGCTACCTGTTGAGGTCGGAGCAGATGGAACTGTAAGGTGTGACCGGAGCCTACATTGCATGAAAGATATAAAGAGACAAAAATTAGCTATATTAAAGACAGTGGCACATCTGTAATGACCCAGACTGGCCATTACCACCTCCTTTGGTACCCCCACTATCTTGATTGGTGCATCCCGTGTCATCTTTCCTATTTATTGCCATTTCCTGCAATGTGTATATTCATTTCCTTGCAAATGTAATGTTCAAATGTTATGTGCCTGGTTCTTCAGCAGGTGGCAGCAACATTGACAGTGTGTTAGTTTCTCTGGAGAGGAACCATCTACACCTGGGATTCAGACCAATAGCGATTTAGCAGCACAGTCCAAGGCTATTTTTTTTAAAGGTTGTGCAGACCATTTTGTGGCACATGTTACTGGGCTGATAGGCGGCGGCTATCTTGGGACTAGTGCTGCAGCACAATCTCTCCCAACGTCCATTAATCACTTGTAATAGTGGTCTGTGCCATAGAAATCCTACATCAGGGACTTGGGTGTGCTTGTGTCACCCCTACTAATACCAGTCCACCTGTAATCCATACAGTGAAAAGCCATAAAGTATTCCAGTGAGGGAATTTTTTTTTTATTTAAAAAAGGCCAAGTTAGTTTATCTGGCGTTCAATATACTAGATACAGTTAGGCCTGCGTTTCATACATCTGGAATTAGCAAACTAATGTGCTGGGGTTGGGAAAACATATATGTACCCATACTAGAATCTGTCAAAGAAAGCGGTACTCACATATAACAGTCATTCCATCTGTAATCCATACAGTCAAAAGACTGAAAGTATTCCAGTGAGGGAATTTTTTTTATTTAAAAAAGGCCAAGTTAGTTTATCTGGCGTTCAATATACTAGATACAGTTAGGCCTGCGTTTCATACATCTGGAATTAGCAAACTAATGTGCTGGGGTTGGGAAAACATATATGTACCTATACTAGAATCTGTCAAAGAAAGCGGTACTCACATATAACAGTCATTCCATCTGTAATCCATACAGTCAAAAGACTGAAAGTATTCCAGTGAGGGAATTTTTTTTTTATTTAAAAAAGGCCAAGTTAGTTTATCTGGCGTTCAATATACTAGATACAGTTAGGCCTGCGTTTCATACATCTGGAATTAGCAAACTAATGTGCTGGGGTTGGGAAAACATATATGTACCCATACTAGAATCTGTCAAAGAAAGCGGTACTCACATATAACAGTCATTCCATCTGTAATCCATACAGTCAAAAGACTGAAAGTATTCCAGTGAGGGAATTTTTTTTATTTAAAAAAGGCCAAGTTAGTTTATCTGGCGTTCAATATACTAGATACAGTTAGGCCTGCGTTTCATACATCTGGAATTAGCAAACTAATGTGCTGGGGTTGGGAAAACATATATGTACCCATACTAGAATCTGTCAAAGAAAGCGGTACTCACATATAACAGTCATTCCATCTGTAATCCATACAGTCAAAAGACTGAAAGTATTCCAGTGAGGGAATTTTTTTTATTTAAAAAAGGCCAAGTTAGTTTATCTGGCGTTCAATATACTAGATACAGTAAGGCCTGCGTTTCATACATCTGGAATTAGCAAACTAATTTGCTGGGGTTGGGAAAACATATATGTACCCATACTAGAATCTGTCAAAGAAAGCGGTACTCACATATAACAGTCATTCCATCTGTAATCCATACAGTCAAAAGACTGAAAGTATTCCAGTGAGGGAATTTTTTTTATTTAAAAAAGGCCAAGTTAGTTTATCTGGCGTTCAATATACTAGATACAGTTAGGCCTGCGTTTCATACATCTGGAATTAGCAAACTAATGTGCTGGGGTTGGGAAAACATATATGTACCCATACTAGAAATCTGTCAAAGAAAGCGGTACTCACATATAACAGTCATTCCATCTGTAATCCATACAGTCAAAAGACTGAAAGTATTCCAGTGAGGGAATTTTTTTTATTTAAAAAAGGCCAAGTTAGTTTATCTGGCGTTCAATATACTAGATACAGTTAGGCCTGCGTTTCATACATCTGGAATTAGCAAACTAATTTGCTGGGGTTGGGAAAACATATATGTACCCATACTAGAATCTGTCAAAGAAAGCGGTACTCACATATAACAGTCATTCCATCTGTAATCCATACAGTCAAAAGACTGAAAGTATTCCAGTGAGGGAATTTTTTTTATTTAAAAAAGGCCAAGTTAGTTTATCTGGCGTTCAATATACTAGATACAGTTAGGCCTGCGTTTCATACATCTGGAATTAGCAAACTAATTTGCTGGGGTTGGGAAAACATATATGTACCCATACTAGAATCTGTCAAAGAAAGCGGTACTCACATATAACAGTCATTCCATCTGTAATCCATACAGTCAAAAGACTGAAAGTATTCCAGTGAGGGAATTTTTTTTATTTAAAAAAGGCCAAGTTAGTTTATCTGGCGTTCAATATACTAGATACAGTTAGGCCTGCGTTTCATACATCTGGAATTAGCAAACTAATGTGCTGGGGTTGGGAAAACATATATGTACCCATACTAGAATCTGTCAAAGAAAGCGGTACTCACATATAACAGTCATTCCATCTGTAATCCATACAGTCAAAAGACTGAAAGTATTCCAGTGAGGGGATTTTGCTTATAAAAAATAATATATTTCATTGTGGTGCGAGTTGAATCGCAACAATGAAGAAAAATACTATTAAGGGACGAGGACGCGGTCGTGGTGGTGTCCGTGGAGCCTCTGTTGCTGGTAGAGGACGTGGCCGTTCGGCCCCAGGCGCACACAGTAGGGAACGAACTCCCTCAACTAGCCGGCAGAATGTACCGCAATATCTCGTGGGGCACAATGCCGCTCTTAGGATGGTAAGGCCTGAGCAGGTACAGGCATTAATCGATTGGGTGGCCGACAGTGCTTCCAGCACGTTCACCACATGGTCTTCCACCCAGTCTTCTGCGGAAAGCGCACAGGTGGCACCTGAAAACCAAGCCCATCAGTCTGTCACATCACCCCCAAGCATATCAGGGAAACGGTCTGAGCCACAAGTTATGCAGCAGTCTCTTCTTCTGTTTGAAGACTCTGCTTCCAGGGTTTCCCAGGGGCGTCCACCTAGCCCTTCCCCAGTGGAGGAAGACATACCATGCACTGACGCACAACCACTTATGTCTCCAGATGAAGAGGACATGGGAATACCACCACAGCAGAGTCACCGACTCTCTGATGATGACGAAACACAGGTGCCCACTGCCGCGTCTTTTTGCAGTGTGCAGACTGAACAGGAGGAGGTCAGGGAGGGAGACTGGGTGGAAGACGATGCAGAGGACGATGAGGTCTTAGACCCCATATGGACTGAAGGTCGTGGCGATGACTTTCACAGTTCAGAGGAAGAGGTAGTGGTGAGACCGAGACAACAGCGAAGCCAAAGAGGGAGCAGGGGGCCAAAGCAGACGAGCCGCCGCCCCCAGAGTTCGCCTGCTACTGGACATCGCCAACAGGGACCCAGCCCCACAAAGGCAGCTTCAAAGAGTTCCCTGGCATGGCACTTCTTTAAACAATGTCCTACCGACAAGACCCGAGTGACTTGCACGCTCTGCCATCAGAGCCTGAGGCGAGGCATTAACGTTCTGAACCTCAGCACAACCTGCATAACCAGGCATCTACATGCAAAGCATGAACTGCAGTGGGGTACACACCTTAAAAACCAGGCACTCGCTGAGGCTCCCCCTGCTCCCTCTACCGCTGCTGCCTCGGCTTCCGCCTCGAGAGGAATGTTGCCACCTGCCGAGCAGCAAACAGAGGATGTGCCACCGACACCACCACCACCGCCACCGTCAACTAGCGTCTCCACTATATCACACAGCAGCGTTCAGCTCTCAATATCTCAAACCTTAGAGAGGAAGCGCAAATTCCCCCCGAGTCACCCTCGAGCCCTTGGCCTGAACGCCAGCATTTCTAAACTGCTGGCCTTTGAAATGCTGTCATTCCGGCTGGTGGACACAGACAGCTTCAAAAAGCTGATGGCCATGGCTGTCCCGCAGTATGTGGTTCCCAGCCGCCACTACTTCTCCAAGACAGCCGTGCCTTCCCTGCACATGCAAGTGTCCGATAAAATCAAGTGTGCACTGCGCAACGCCATTTGTGGCAAGGTCCACCTAACCACAGATACGTGGACCAGTAAGCACGGCCAGGGACGCTATATCTCACTAACTGCACACTGGATGAATGTAGTGGCGGCTGGGCCCCCGGCGGACAGTTCCTTGGCGCACGTCCTTCCGCCCCCTAGGATCGCAGGGCATCATTCTCTGCCTCCTGTAGCCTCCTCCTCCTACTCGGCTTCCTCCTCCACTGCTTCCACCAGCTCATCCGGTCAGCCACACACCTTCACCACCAACTTCAGCACAGCCCGGGGTAAACGTCAGCAGGCCATTCTGAAACTCATATGTTTGGGGGACAGGCCCCACACCGCACAGGAGTTGTGGCGGGGTATTGAACAACAGACCGACGAGTGGTTTCTGCCGGTGGGCCTCAAGCCAGGCCTGGTGGTATGCGATAATGGGCGAAATCTCGTGGCAGCTCTGGGACTAGCCGGTTTGACGCACATCCCTTGCCTGGCGCATGTGCTGAACTTGGTGGTGCAGAGGTTCATTCACCACTACCCCAACATGTCAGAGCTGCTGCATAAAGTGCGGGCCGTCTGTGCGCGCTTCCGCCGTTCACATCCTGCCGCTGCTCGTCTGTCTGCGCTACAGCGGAACTTCGGCCTTCCCGCTCACCGCCTCATATGCGACGTGCCCACCCGGTGGAACTCCACCTTGCACATGCTGGAGAGACTGTGCGAGCAGCAGCAGGCCATAGTGGAGTTTCAGCTGCAGCACGCTCGCGTCAGTCATACTGCCGAACAGCACCACTTCACCACCAATGATTGGGCCTCCATGCGAGACCTGTGTGCCCTGCTGCGCTGTTTCGAGTACTCCACCAACATGGCCAGTGGCGATGACACTGTTATCAGCGTTACAATACCACTTCTATGTCTCCTTGAGAAAACACTTAGGGCAATGATGTTAGAGGAGGTGGCCCAGGTGGAGGAGGAGGAGGGCTCGTTTCTAACACTTTCGGGCCAGTCTGTTCGAAGTGGCTCAGAGGGAGGTTTGTTTAAGCAGCAGAGGACAGGTTCACAAGTCGCCAGCCAAGGCACTGTACTGGAGGACGAGGAGGATGAGGAGGAGGAGGTGGAGGGGGACGAGGATGACGCAAGTTCACAGCGGGGTGGCAGCCCAGGCCCATCACTGGTGCGTGGCTGGGGGGATACGGTGGACGATGACGATACGCCTCCCACAGAGGACAGCTTGTCCTTACCCATGGGTAGCCTGGCCCACATGAGCGAATATATGCTCCAATGCCTGCGCAACGACAGCAGAGTTGCCCACGTTTTAACGTGTGCAGACTACTGGGTGGCCACCCTGCTGGATACCCGGTATAAAGACAATGTGCCCACTTTAATTCCTGAACTGGAGCGCGACCGTAAGATGCGCGAGTACAAGCGCACGCTGATAGAGGCGCTCTTGAGAGCATTCCCACATGTCACAGGGGAACAGGTGGAAGGTGAAGGCAGAGGAGTGGCAAGAGGTCGCCAACGCAGCTGTGTCACGGCCAGCTCATCTGAGGGCAGGGTTAGCATGGCAGAAATGTGGAAAAGTTTTGTCTCCACGCCACAGCTATCTGCACCGACACCTGATACGGAACGTGTTAGCAGGAGGCAGCATTTCACTAACATGGTTGAACAGTATGTCTGCACACCCCTCCACATCCTGACGGATGGTTCGGCCCCATTCAACTACTGGGTTTCGAAATTGTCCACGTGGCCAGAGTTAGCATGTTATGCCTTGGAGGTGCTTTCCTGCCCGGCGGCCAGCGTTTTATCTGAACGCGTATTCAGCACGGCAGGGGGCGTCATTACTGACAAGCGCAGCCGCCTGTCCACAGCCAACGTGGACAAGCTGACCTTCATAAAGATGAACCAGGCATGGATCCCACAGGACCTGTCCCTCCCTTGTGCAGAGTAGTCCTTATTAACTGCCTAAAACATGTCTTGTTGTGCTACGGGCCACTTCTTTATTTGATACAAATTTTATGAAACCCACAGTTGAATGAAACTCTTCTCTGTCTGGGCGCCGGGGCCTAACCAGATGAAAGTGGCCGGTTAAACTAACGGGTGACATGAAGCCATAACCTCTGCCATGCTACCTCTGTCTTCTGTCTGGGTGCTGAGGCCTAAGTCAAATAAAGCGGTCTTCTGCTGTGCTGGGGGATATGAAGCTAATCTCTGACCTCTCTCCTCTGTCTGGGTCCAAAGGCCTAAATCACTGAAAGAGGCCTTCTCCTGTGGTGTGTGATATGATGCCAGAATATGTGCTGTGGGGCCTCTCTCCTCTTCCTGGGTGCAGGGGTCAAATAAACGAAATTGTGGCCTACTCCTGTGGTGGCTGATATGATGCCAGAATATGTGCTGTGGTGCCTCTCTCCTCTTCCTGGGTGCAGGGGTCAAAGTAACTAAATAGTGGCTTCTCCTGTGGTGGCTGATATGATGCCAGAATATGTGCTGTGGGGCCTCTCTCCTCTTCCTGGGTGCAGGGGTCAAAGTAACTCAATGGTGGCTTCTCCTGTGGTGGCTGATATGATGCCAGAATATGTGCTGTGGTGCCTCTCTCCTCTGTCTGGGTCCAAAGGCCTAAATCACTGAAAGAGGCCTTCTCCTGTGGTGTGTGATATGATGCCTGAATATGTGCTGTGGTGCCTCTCTCCTCTTCCTGGGTGCGGGGGTCAAAGTAACTCAATGGTGGCTTCTCCTGTGGTGGCTGATATGATGCCAGAATATGTGCTGTGGGGCCTCTCTCCTCTTCCTGGGTGCAGGGGTCAAAGTAACTCAATGGTGGCTTCTCCTGTGGTGGCTGATATGATGCCAGAATATGTGCTGTGGTGCCTCTCTCCTCTTCCTGGGTGCAGGGGTCAAAGTAACTAAATGGTGGCTTCTCCTGTGGTGGCTGATATGATGCCAGAATATGTGCTGTGGGGCCTCTCTCCTCTTCCTGGGTGCAGGGGTCAAAGTAACTAAATGGTGGCTTCTCCTGTGTTGGCTGATATGATGCCAGAATATGTGCTGTGGGGCCTCTCTCCTTTTCCTGGGTGCAGGGGTCAAAGTAACTCAATGGTGGCTTCTCCTGTGGTGGTTATTATGATGCCAGAATATGTGCTGTGGGGCCTCTCTCCTCTTCCTGGGTGCAGGGGTCAAAGTAACTCAATCGTGGCTTCTCCTGTGGTGGCTGATATGATGCCAGAATATGTGCTGTGGTGCCTCTCTCCTCTTCCTGGGTGCAGGGGTCAAAGTAACTAAATGGTGGCTTCTCCTGTGGTGGCTGATATGATGCCAGAATATGTGCTGTGGTGCCTCTCTCCTCTTCCTGGGTGCAGGGGTCAAAGTAACTAAATGGTGGCTTCTCCTGTGGTGGCTGATATGATGCCAGAATATGTGCTGTGGTGCCTCTCTCCTCTTCCTGGGTGCAGGGGTCAAAGTAACTAAATGGTGGCTTCTTCTGTGGTGGCTGATATGATGCCAGAATATGTGCTGTGGTGCCTCTCTCCTCTTCCTGGGTGCGGGGGTCAAAGTAACTCAATGGTGGCTTCTCCTGTGGTGGCTAATATGATGCCAGAATATGTGCTGTGGGGCCTCTCTCCTCTTCCTGGGTGCAGGGGTCAAAGTAACTCAATGGTGGCTTCTCCTGTGCTGATTGATATAAAGCTGATGGTTGTGCCATCTGACATGGTTGCCAGGGTCTGATTCAATGGGGGCCTACTCCTGTGGTGGGTGATCTAAATGCCTGATTCTCTGCTGTGAAACCTCTCTCCTCCGTCTGGGTGTAGGGGTCAAAGTCTTTCAAAGTCGCCTTCTCCTGTGCTGATTGATATGAAGCTGATGGTTGTGCCATCTGACATGGTTGCCGGGGTCCCATTAAATTGGGGCCTACTCCTGTGGTGGTTGATATGATGCCTGATTCTCTGATGTGGAACCTCTCTCCTCTGTTTGGGTGAAGGGGTCAAAGTAACTAAATGGTGGCTTCTCCTGTGGTGGCTGATATGATGCCAGAATATGTGCTGTGGGGCCTCTCTCCTCTTCCTGGGTGCAGGGGTCAAAGTAACTCAATGGTGGCTTCTCCTGTGGTGGCTGATATGATGCCAGAATATGTGCTGTGGTGCCTCTCTCCTCTTCCTGGGTGCGGGGGTCAAAGTAACTCAATGGTGGCTTCTCCTGTGGTGGCTGATATGATGCCAGAATATGTGCTGTGGTGCCTCTCTCCTCTTCCTGGGTGCGGGGGTCAAAGTAACTCAATGGTGGCTTCTCCTGTGGTGGCTGATATGATGCCAGAATATGTGCTGTGGTGCCTCTCTCCTCTTCCTGGGTGCAGGGGTCAAAGTAACTAAATGGTGGCTTCTCCTGTGGTGGTTGATATGATGCCTTATTCTCTGCTGTGAAACCTCTCTCCTCCATCTGGGTGTAGGGGTCAAAGTCTTTCAAAGTCGCCTTCTCCTGTGCTGATTGATATAAAGCTGATGGTTGTGCCATCTGACATGGTTGCCAGGGTGTGATTCAATGGGGGCCTACTCCTGTGGTGGGTGATCTAAATGCCTGATTCTCTGCTGTGAAACCTCTCTCCTCCGTCTGGGTGTAGGGGTCAAAGTCTTTCAAAGTCGCCTTCTCCTGTGCTGATTGATATGAAGCTGATGGTTGTGCCATCTGACATGGTTGCCGGGGTCCCATTAAATTGTGGCCTACTCCTGTGGTGGTTGATATGATGCCTGATTCTCTGATGTGGAACCTCTCTCCTCTGTTTGGGTGAAGGGGTCAAAGTAACTAAATGGTGGCTTCTCCTGTGGTGGCTGATATGATGCCAGAATATGTGCTGTGGGGCCTCTCTCCTCTTCCTGGGTGCAGGGGTCAAAGTAACTCAATGGTGGCTTCTCCTGTGGTGGCTGATATGATGCCAGAATATGTGCTGTGGTGCCTCTCTCCTCTTCCTGGGTGCGGGGGTCAAAGTAACTCAATGGTGGCTTCTCCTGTGGTGGCTGATATGATGCCAGAATATGTGCTGTGGTGCCTCTCTCCTCTTCCTGGGTGCAGGGGTCAAAGTAACTAAATGGTGGCTTCTCCTGTGGTGGTTGATATGATGCCTGATTCTCTGCTGTAAACCTCTCTCCTCCATCTGGGTGTAGGGGTCAAAGTCTTTCAAAGTCGCCTTCTCCTGTGCTGATTGATATAAAGCTGATGGTTGTGCCATCTGACATGGTTGCCAGGGTCTGATTCAATGGGGGCCTACTCCTGTGGTGGGTGATCTAAATGCCTGATTCTCTGCTGTGAAACCTCTCTCCTCCGTCTGGGTGTAGGGGTCAAAGTCTTTCAAAGTCGCCTTCTCCTGTGCTGATTGATATGAAGCTGATGGTTGTGCCATCTGACATGGTTGCCGGGGTCCCATTAAATTGGGGCCTACTCCTGTGGTGGGTGATCTAAATGCCTGATTCTCTGCTTTGAAACCTCTCTCCTCCGTCCGGGTGTAGGGGTCAAAGTCTGTCAAAGTCGCCTTCTCCTGTGCTGATTGATATAAAGCTTATGCTTGTGCCATCTGACATGGTTGCCGGGGTCTGATTCAATGGTGGCCTACTCCTGTGGTGGGTGATCTAAATGCCTGATTCTCTGCTGTGTAACCTCTCTCCTCCGTCTGGGTGTAGGGGTCAAAGTAACTAAATGGTGGCCTACTCCTGTGGTGGGTGATATGATGCCTGGTTCTCTGCTGTGGGACCTCTCTCCTTTGTCTGGGTGCTGTGGTCAAAATAATAGTAAGTGACCTTCTCCATTGGTGGGTGACTTGAAGCCTGATTCTGTGCTATGGGACCTCACTCCAATTAATATTGTTTAATTTTTATTTATTTTATGTTAACTCATCATTTCCCTATCTACATTTGTTTGCAGGGGATTTAACTACATTTTGCTGCCTTTTGCAGCCCTCTAGCCCTTTCCGGGTGTGTTTTACAGCCTTTTTAGTGCCCAAAAGTTCGGGTCCCCATTGACTTCTATGGGGTTCGGGTTCGGGATGAAGTTCGGGTCGAGTTCGGATCCCGAACCCGAACATTTTTCGAAAGCTCGGCCGAACTCGTCGAACCCGAACATCCAGGTGTTCGCTCAACTCTATCATTGAGTACTGTCTGCACATCACTGATGTTCTCCTCAACGGTCTCTGGGTCAGGAGCCTGACCGCTCGCAATACCATATCCCATACCACTCTCCTCATCACTACTTGCCCATCTACAGGTGGAAGTGGCAGATGTTTCCTCCACTTGGCTGGCCTGTAGCTTCTGACTCTCCTCTAGTAGCTCGTCCTCACTGTATAGTGGAGCTGAGCACACAGCATATAATACTTGTCCGGCTGAGGGAACAGAAAAGGCAGGTTGAGGACAGGTGAGGGCACAGGGCCTGCTCCCGGGCCATGTCATCTAAGGGTTGTGTCTGACGAACCCACGACTCTTGGCTGGGGATGTCTGATGTCACTTGGGACTAAGTGGATGACTGAGTCAACCATTAAAGAACCGCTCGGTTGCTGGTCAAGACATGACTGCTAGATGACACCGGGAGCTCAGGCCTCTCACTGCGACTTCTGCTGCCACGCCCCCTTACTCTGCTGCGACCTGTGCTTGTGCCACAAACATTTAGGCCTCTGCCATTCCCCTGTGCAGGGCCTAGCACTTCTCTGTCTGACTTACTGTTAGATTAAATAAATAAATAAAAAGGAAATTAAAACACCCCAAAAAAGTCAGTAATTTTCTCACTTCACCACACAACGGCTATTAAGCCCTTTTTTTCCACTAATACACACCAAAGAATGCTTTAGAACATATAACTGCACCGCTAAATGGCAAATAGGCCCTTACTTTTTTCACTTATACACGCCATAAAAGGCTTTAGAACATATAACTGCACCGCAGAATGGCAAATAATATATATTTTTTGCCACTAATACACGGCAAAAAGGGCTTTAGAACATATAACTGCACCACTGAATGGCAAGTAGGCCCTTACTTTTTTCCACTTATACATGCCACAAAAGGCTTTAGAACATATAACTTCACCACTGAGAGGCAAATAATATATATTTTTTTGCCACTAATAAATGCCAAAAAGGTCTTTAGAACATATAACTACACTGCTGAACAGCAAATATATATAATTTTTGCCACTAATACACGCCAATAAGGGCTGTAATTTTCTCACTTCACAAGACAACGGCAAATACTTTTTTTTGTGCGACTAATAAACGCCGAAAAAGGGCTTTAGAACATATAACTGCACCGCTGAACGGAAAATAATATATATTTTTTGCCACTAATAGATGCCAAAAAGGGCTGTAATTTTCTCACTTCACCACACAACTGCTAATAAGCCCTTTTTCCCCACTAATACAAGCCAAAAAATGCTTTAGGACATATAACTGCACCGCACAAGGGCAAATAAGAAATATTCCCTTGTAATAAATCCTGTTAATGGCTGTATCAAACGGCTGTATTAAACGGTTCTAATAAGAACGGTTTGCTGAAATTACAGAGCTGTATAATGTCAATTTGGATTCCCAGTCAGTGCAGCAAGGTGTAATAGGATTGTTCCTATTACCCAGGCTGTAAAGTCCCCTACTTAACCCTGTTCTGCTTCAATACTGTGAAATGATTCTTCCCTATCCTTTCCCTGAACTTCTATACAGCACAATAAAAGTTTTAAAGTCTTTTCTACCACTGTCCCTAGCGCCTGCTGACGCCTCTCCCTGCACTAAGTACACTGTAAAATGGCTAAATCCAAGATGGCTGAGTTTATTTATAGGCTGTAACATCACAGGGCTGGCTGGCTGCTGATTGGCTGCATGCATGGCATTGTGGGTGATCCATCGTTCCCATAGTTTCTTGCTCCATGTCCTAACACATGCAGCAGCCATTTTAGGAAAAAATGCAATTCGTTACCACGAAGCGTGAGGAAATACGGATTCGGTGCAAATCGAATAATTCCTGTAATTCGGATTGTCAACTTCGATTCACTCATCTCTATAAATAATAATAAAAATATGAATTTATTGACGCTACACAAACATTAATCCCTTAGTGACCACCAATGTCTATGGTGGACACTAAGAGGCCTTAGGTTGAGCAGTCCTTTTTACAGTGGTCCAGCCTAAAGGCTGCACAGGTCTCTCGTGCAGTAGAGAGCAGGGGCTCAGCTCTGACATGTGAGCCGGGCTCCTGCTCTCACAGCATGGACTGGCAGAAGTGTCAATCTATGCCATTTAACTTCTTGGGTCTCTGCCACAGTTCTATGGTCTTTGTTTTTACAGCATTTACTATGAGGTAAAACTGACCTGTTACATTCGTTCTCCAGGTCAGTATGATTACAAAAATACAATTGTCTACTTAGCACAAGGTACGGACAAGTCCTGTGGGATCCATGCCTGGGTCATTTTAATGAACCTGAGCTTGTCCATGTTGGCTGTGGACAGGCGGCTGCGCTTTTCTGTGATCACCCCCCCCCAGCCATGCTAAACACACGTTCGGACAATACACTGGCCGCAGGGCAGGCCAGCAACTCCAAGGCATAAAGGGCAAGCTCTGGCCATGTGTCCAATTTAGAGACCCAGAAGTTGAATGGGGCAGACTGAAGACCCATAAGTCAGTCTGTGTAGGCGTGTGCACACGTAATGTTCCACCATGTTGCTGAAATGCTGCCTCCTGCTAAGACGTTCCGTATCAGCTGGTGGTGCTGGTTGTTGTGGCGTGTTGACAAAGCTTTTCCACATTTCAGCCATGCTAACCCTCCCTTCTGAGATGCTGGTGGTGCCCCAGCAGCGTTGGCGACTTCTCCCTCCTCCTCTGCCGTCGCCTTGTGCTTCCACTTAGCCCCCGCTGTCAGGTCGGAATGCCATCAGCAGCGCTTCTGCCAACGTGCACTTGTACTCACGCATCTTCCAATCACGCTCCAGTGACTGAATTAACGATGGCACATTGTCCTTGTAGCGGAGATCTAGCAGGGTGGCCACTCAGTAATCAGTACTGGTTAGAATGTGGGTAACTCGGCAGTCATTGCGCAGGCACTGCAGCATGTAGTCACTCATGTGTGCCAGGCTGCCCAGAGACAACGACAAGCTGTCCTCTGTGGGAGGTGTATCGTCTGTGTCCTCTGTATCCCCCCAGCCACGTTACAGTGATGCCCATGAGCTGCTTTGGTTGCCACCCTGCTGTGAACACGGTTCCTCTTCATCATCATCATCCTCCTCATCCTTTAAAACTGTGCCCTGGCTGGACAGTTGGAACCCAACCTCCGAGCCACTTGTGAATGACTGGCCTGATATCCGTGGAAATGATCCCTCTTCCTCTTCTTCTTTTGCCATCATCGCCCGAAGCGTTTTTTCAAGGAGACATAGAAGTGGGATAGTAATGCTGAGGACGGCATCATCGGCACTGGCCATGTTGGTAGAGTACTCGAAACAGCGCAACACGGCACACATGTCAAGCATGGAGGCTCACTCGTTGCTGGTGAAGTGGTGCTGTTACGCAGACCAACTCACCTGTGCGTGCTGCAGCTAAAATTCCACTATCGCCTGCTGCTGCTCACACAGTCTCTCCAGCAAGTGCAAGGTGGAGTTCCACCTTGTGAGTACGTCGCATATGAGGCGGTGAAGTTACGCTGCAGCATAGACAGGCGAACAGTAGTAGGGTGAGAACGCCGAAAGCGCACACACATGGCCCGCACTTTCTACAGCAGCTCTGACATTTCGGGGTAATTTTTCAGGAACCTCTGCACCACCAAATTCAGCACATGTGCCAGGCAAGGGATGTGCGTCAAACCGGCTAGGCCCATAGCTTCTACAAGATTTTGCCCGTTATCGCACACCATCAGGCTGGGCTTGAGGCTCAGTGGCACAAACCACTCATCGATCTGTTGTTCCATGCCCATCCACAGCTCCTGCGCGGTGTGGGGTTTTTCCCCCTGGCTGTGCTGAAGTTTGTGGACCAAGTGTTACGCTGACCAGATGAGGAGGCGGTAGAGGAGGAAGTGGAGTAGGAGGATGAGGCAACAAGGAACGTCCTGCAATCCTCGGTGGCGGAAGGACATGCGCCAAACTGCTATCAGCCTCAGGCCCAGCCGCCACTACATTTAACCAGTGTGCCGTTAGGCATAACGTCACTGCCCATGCTTACTGGTCCGCGTATTGGTGATTATGTGGACTTTGCCACAGATGGCGTTGCGCAGTGCACACCTGATTTTGTCCTCCACTTGGTTGTGCAGGGCAGGCATTGCTTGTCTGGAAATGTTGTGGCGGCTGGGAACCACGTACTGTGGGACAGCCACCTCCATAAGGTTTTTAAAAGTCTCTGTCTCCACCAGACGGAATGACAGCATTTCAAAGGCCAAGAATTTTGAAATGCTGGAATTCAGGGCCAGGGATCACTGATGGGTAGGGGGTACTTCCTCTTTCTCTCCAGTGTTTGGGAGATCGACAGCTGAACGCTTCCATGGGACACTATAGAGATGCTTGGTGACGGTGACTGACGTGGTGGCGTTGCTACCACATCGTCTGTTTGCGTGGTGGCAGGTGCCACTGTCACTCTAGAGGGGGAGGAAGAGACCGTATCGGTGGTTATGTGGACCTTGCCACAGATGGCGTTGCGCAGTGCACACCTGATTTTGTCCGCCACTTGGTTGTGCAGGGTGGGCATTGCTTGTCTGGAAAAGTGGTGGCGGCTGGTGGGTAGGGAGGCACTTCCTCTTTCTCTCCAGTGTTTGGGGGGTGGACAGCTGAACACTTCCATGGAACAGTGGGGAGATGCTTGGTGATGGTGACGGTGGTGGAGGTGGTGGTGTTCCTGCCACATCCTCTGTTTGCAGGGTGGCAGGTGCCACTGTCACTTCAGAGGGGGAGAAAGAGGCCGAGAATGCAGCAGAAGAGGGAGCAGGAGGAGACTGAGATTTTTCATGTTTTTTTGATGTGTGTACTACACTGCAACTCATGCTTTGCATTTAGATGCCTGGTCATGCAGGTAGTGCTCAGGTTTAGAACATTTATGTCTCGCTTCAGGCTCCGATTGCAAAGCGTGCAAACCAATCGCGTCTTCATGTCAGCACATTGTCTGAAGAACCAGGGAACTCCTTGGAGCTAGCTTTGGTGTGCTCAATACCTGGGTGCGGTGGGCAGTAGCAGGCGTACTGGCTAGGGGACGGCCACTCTGCTTTTGCACCCTGCTCCCTTTTTTGCTGTGTGGCTGGCGCGGTGTGACCACCACCTCTTGCTCCAAACTGCACACATCACTCACATGACCTTGATTCCATGTGGGGTCTAGGACCTCATCAACCTCCACATCATCTTCCACCCACTCTTCACCCCTGCCCTCCTTGCCGGTCTGTACACTGCAGAAAACCGCAGCAGTTGGCACCTGTGTTTCGTCATCATCAGAGACGTGCTGCAGTGGTCCTCCCATGTCCACATCCTGAAACATAAGTGGTTGGGCATCAGTGCAATCAATCTCTTCCACTTCTGGGACAGGGCTAGGTGGATGGCCCACGGAAAACCTACCAGCAGAGTCATCAAAAAGCATAAGAGACTGCTGCTTAACTGGCAAGCGCCCGACTTTATAGGGAGGGTTCTTAGGGACTGATGGTCCTCCCCCCTCCCCCTTTTCCCCTTAGGGGCATTTAAAGAGCTGGCCCCGTCTTAGTAATGGTTAAGTAGGTTGCAGATTAGGGTCATTAAGGGTTAATTCACTGAGGATCCTCTTTAGACAGGATGGGGGCGGTGCAGGAAATCCTGAAGGTCACATATACCTCCTCTCTGTTCTGGTCACTACCTCTTGCAAGTGAAAGCAGATTGGCCCTCCCTCCCTCCCTTTGCGGGTTTTCTTGGGAGGCGGGTCGAGGTGCATGGTTCTGAGCAGTTATGGATACTTGGTTATTCTGTTTTGTTTTTTCTATTCTTCAGAGCCCCCGCTGGGAGTCCAGCGGTTTGGATATTGCTCCGATGATTACGGCTTTTGAGAGCTGCGAATTCTGGTCGAGTTTATGAAGTCACAGCTGGCGGCATTTGAGTACAGCGGAGATTCGGTGGTAGCAGATGGCGTAACTGCCCGCTGGGAGTCCAGCGGTTGGCAGACCGCTCTGATGATTACGGTTTAACTTGCCCGTTGGGAGTCCAGCATTTGGCATACCATTCCGATATTATGGTTTATTAAGGTTTGCCGCTTTAATAAAGAAGCAATAAAATGATACAGTTGTCGGTGTCTATTGTTATGGCTCAAGGTTGGGTAAAGGGGCCAAGGGTGAGTTAAAGGTGGTAACCCTTCCCCTGTTTCCCTGGATACCAGCAGTCTTGGGGCGCAGACTGCTTGGCTGATTTGCGAGCTGGTGAGGTGAAAAACATATGCTCATGGGCTGCAAGTGCCAACTCTGCAATTTCAGCAGGGGACCAGGTGGGAGACAATGTGAAGGAACTGGAGGCACTGTCAGCCACCCAATCTACTACCGCCTCTACTTGTTCTGGCCTCACCATTCGTACATCGGTATTCGGGCCTACAATATAACGTTGAACATTCTGTCGCCTACGTGCACCTGAGGAAGGTGCTTGGGCGTTTAGCTGGCACAGATCGGCCACGTCCTCTCCCTGCAACAGGAGCTTCACCAACACCAGGAGCACGTCTCTTATTTGATGCTCTGCTCTTTCTTTGAGGCCACCTACTGAACTAACAGACAGATTAACTATATTCATTTTCCTGTCACAGATGCAGTTCAGGCATACCTCACACCAAAAATGGGTATATGTCACCGGCCGAACTAACAGACGGATTAACTATATTCATTTATTTTTGTTTTTGTTTTTTTAAGTTTTTTATTGAGAATAAATGTAAAACATACATATGATGAATACATTGTAATAGCATATGATGACATATGGAAACATTTGGTATGACAGGAGTTAGATTACAGCATTTCCGCTAGATGGACAGGACATTGAGTCGGAAATATCACCCAATACAGTAATTCTCAAAAAAAAAAAAAAATTGACTTTTAGGTTTCATTTCCTACTCTGGAAGGTCAGGTGTATTCATGGGACGGGATTCACTTAGGTTTCTATATGAAAACCATGCTAAATAGGTGTATCTTACGACTCTCCCAAGCCGCAATCTCTTCAAATCTACAAACCTGATCTATCTTTCCAATCCATTGAGAAATAGAAGGTAGGTCTGTAGATAGCCAAAATGTTGGAATTTGAAGGCGAGCGGCACTTAGCATAGTACAAAAAAGTCTAGTTGGGGTCACCTTAGAGATAGAAGGGCAAAAACCCAGTAAAGCCAATTGGGGTGATATCGGTATTTTTATGTTGCAAATTTTGTTGGCAGTACTAAAAATATCTGACCACCATTCCTGAATGAGAGGACATTGCCACCAGATATGATAGAAATATCCTCTTTGCTTTTTACACCTCCAGCATGTATCCGAACTGTTTAGACTTATAAATACACGTAATATCAGGGGTCCTGTACCAACGAGTTAATATTTTATAACCATTCTCTTGAGTTCGGACACATCTAGATGTTTTAAGTGGTAATATTAAAAGTTGCAAAATCTCAGCTTGAGAGAAGTTGGTACCCAAATCTCGCTCCCAGAGGCCTATATATGCTGGTTTAATCACGGGGACTGGTGTACTTAATTTCTTATAGAGTTGGGAGATAAGTTTAATATACTTAGAATGGTCAGCTACTATGCTTTCGAACCAAGTCAGAGGGCGTAATAGGTCACTCATAGAGACAGGCCCGTCACTAACAGACAGGCAAAACAAGCAATTGCTTGGGGCCCTGAGCTGGCCCGGGGCCCCCAAGCAGAGCCGGTGCTTGTTTTGCTTCCTTTAAGGCTGCAGCCGCCTGAGCGCTCTATAGAGAGCCTCAGGCGGCTGCAGCACTCCTGGTTACCTCCCGAGTTTCTCCTCTGCTGACTGCTGCTCTGTAGCGTGGCCGAGCTCTCCTCCTCTACCTCCTGGCTGTCACTCAGTCCGGCCGGGTACCGCGCGGTACAGGAACAGGGGATTCAGTTTCCTGTTCCCGGCCGGACTGACAGGAAGTGTACACTGAGTGCTCACTTCCTTTTAGTCCGGCCGCGGCCGGGAACAGGAAACTGAATCTCCTGACCTGTACCACGCGGTTCCCGGCCGCACTGAGTGACAGCCAGGACTGGAGGTAGAGAGCGAGGAGCTCGGCCACGCTACAGAGTCCAGGGAAGGAGCCGGAGGACTGAATTAACTTAGGAACTTATCTAAGGTAGGGTAGAGAGTAAAAAAAAAGGGGGAGAGTAAGTAGGACATTTGTTGAAAATGTTCAAATTTCATGCACATTAAATGCAACAGCAGTATTTGCACTGTAAACCTCCTTTTTTATTTATATAAAGTGTGGGTGAACTTAAACTGTATGGCTATACTGTGGTTCCTGTAGGCTTTGCGTGCGTAAGGTGGGGAGGGCGTGGAGGGGTGGGGGGGCCTCCATGTCTATTTTGCTTGGGGCCCCCAAATTCCTTCAAACAGCCCTGCATAGAGACATTCTTGGAAATAAAGGTACGTAAAAAGAAAGTAAGGGGGGAAAGGGTATGCAGTCTGGGAAAATATGCAAGATATTCTCATTGTTTATTACTGTTCCCTTATCATCAAATAAAGAGAGTATTGGTAATGTGGAGTTCCGAATTGAATGTGGTAAACATTCTCTCAAGGCGGTCGGAGCGTGGGCTAAAATGTCTCTTATTTGAATCAGTGGCGATGGAAGTGGTATGGCGTGTTGTGATGACTGGAGCCATTTCCATGTCACAAGTGTCGACTTTATGACTGGATTAAGAGGTCTGTCTTGGGCTGGGAAATTTTTTGTCCCTAGAGGCCTGAAGGATACGAACCAAGGTCACTCTGTTCCATGGAGACCCAGGGTTTCCGTATTGGGCTTGTTAGCCAGTCAACAACTCTAGACAGTAGGATTCACAGGAATACCACTCTTCTAAAACATAACCTTTAATGGTATCATGTTAAAAGCCAATACCCATTATTACATATCAAAAAAGAATCCAAAAAAAGAAAAGAAAAATTCAAAATCTCATATAGGATAGCTATTCCAATATCTGATAATTGCAGATCAGTGGACAGACATATAGTAGGTCCAAGGTAGGGGCAGTGTCCCTAATACTGGCCCTGATGCTGTCGCCCTGCCTGCAAACGGAATATCCGCCCGATAGGGGCGATCCCGTGTCTCGTACCTCCTGATAGCCCTTAGATAACCCTGGCACGGGGAGGGAATTCCAACAATGTGGAATTAGGGCCCTAGATAAGGGCCTGAACTATTCTAAATACAACAAAAATAACAAATAAATCTACAACCCCTGGTGGGGTGACAGGAACCACCCAATATAGTAAGTGAAAATAAAAGGTAATGCAACAATGTTAGAAAAAGTGTCCGCATGTATAATCCTAATTGTCCCTACTCGTTTCGCCTAGTTGATATCAGGCTCCTCAGGGGACATACCAAATTTACAGATCCCTATCACCGTAATTATCACCAGAATTCAAAGAAAATGGATAAATAAAACATTTTGTTTTGCTGATAACAAAATCATCCCTATTAAATAGGATAATCACTACAATGCACCATTAAATATACTAAAGTTACCCCCCAGAGGTGTAAATATATATAGCAAAAGATATTGCTTATTTAATAATGATATTAGCTGATATCAATGTCAACTGGATAATATACCTCTGGAGAATCAATAGCCCTGTTTAGAACCTGTGCATATATATTTTAGTAGCCTAGGTCCAACGCCAAATGTCTCACCAACACATCACTAATATATTCAATAAAAAACCCTCATATTGATGTAATTTAGCAGGACATGTAATATATGTATATATCCATATATTAAAAAACATTTGTACTCATGTTACCAATTGTATCAAACAAAGAGTTTAATATGTCCCCCATGGACCCCTCATGAAAGCATGATAAGCCAGATACTGGTATAATGATACTGGTCTAAATAGCGGTACTTGTGTGCCCAAGAAAAGATAAAGGGAAGCAGAGGGGATCCCATAGATGTCCTATGATGTCAGCTGAGCGGATATAGATGTATCCCAGACCGCAGGCAAAGATGAACTGGTCAGGTCGATGGAGCAACAAGACGCTGCTACCGTGCACTCTATTTAAGCCTTACTTCCGGGTGTCGTCTGACGTCATCCGCAGTCACGTGATCTTACTGCCGATTAGATGACCACATCAGCCGGCTGAATAGAAGCGCTCACAATAGGAAAGGCTGAGTTAAAAGCCAATGAAGACTCGGAGGACAAATTAGATAAATAGGTCCATACCGTTTTTTTCGCCCTATAAGACGCACCGGCCCATAAGACGCACCTAGGTTTTTGGGGAGGAAAATAAGAAAAAAAATATTTTTAACCAAAAGGTGTGCTTTTGGTGGGTTTGGAACTAATGGTGGTCTGTGGATGGCACTATTACTGGGGATCTGTGAAGGACACTGTTATGGGGGGATCTGGGGATGACGGACACTATTATGGGGGGATCTGTGGATGACGGACACTGTTATGGGGGATCTGTGGATGACGGACACTGTTATGGGGGGATCTGTGGATGACGGACACTGTTATGGGGGATCTGTGGATGACGGACACTGTTATGGGGGGATCTGTGGATGACGGTCACTGTTATGGGGGGATCTGTGGATGACGGACACTGTTACAGGGGGGATCTGTGGATGACGGACACTGTTACAGGGGGGATCTGTGGCTGGCACTGTTGCAGGGGGGGATCTGTGGCTGGCACTGTTACAGGGGGATCTGTGGCTGGCACTGTTACAGGGGGGATCTGTGGATGGCACTGTTACAGGGGGGGATCTGTGGATGGCACTGTTACAGGGGGGGATCTGTGGCTGGCACGGTTATATATGTGCCATCCACAGACCCCCCAGCCCATAACAGTGCCATCCACAGACCCCCCAGCCCATAACAGTGCCATCCACAGACCCCCCCCACCCCTTAACTGTACCACGCTATTCCCGGCCCCCAGCTCCTCCTCCCAGTCCCTCCCCTGGCCCCCGCTCTCGTACATCGCATCCAGCGATCTTAAGCTGTCAGCATTCGCCCCCATAAGACACAGGGGCATTTCCCCCCCATTTTTGGGGGGGAAAAAGTGCGTCTTAAGGGGCAAAAAATACAGTATATTATTTTCCCTGTCACGTATGCAGTGCATTTTTAATTTCCCTGTCACGTATGCAGTGCATTTTTAATTTCCCTGTCACGTATGCAGTGCAGGTGTACCTCACACCAAAAATGGGTATATGTCACCCACCAATCTAACAGATGGATTAACTATATTAATTTCCATGTCACGGATCCAGTGCAGGTGTACCTGACACCAAAAGTGGGTATATGTCACCCACCGATTTAACAAACGGATTAACTATATTAACCCCTTAGGGACGCATGACGTACCGGTACGGCATGTTTCCCGAGTCCTTAAGGACCCATGACGTACCGGTACGTCATGGGTTTAAACCGCGATTGCAGCGCGGCGGGGGTTAATCGGAACAGGATGCCCGCTGAAATCATTCAGCGGGCATCCTGTCACAACGCCCGGGGGGTCATGTGGCCCCCCGTATCGGTGATCGCCGCAAACCGCATGTCAATTCAGACCTGCGGTTTGCAGATTTACCTGCGGTGGCTGTGCGGCGGTGCCATCGGGTCCCCATTAGAAATGTCGCGAACATAAAATTTTCTGTTCGCGAATGGTGAACGCGAATTTCCGCAAATGTTCACGAACGGGCGAACCGGGCGAACCGCCATAGACTTCAATAGGCAGACGAATTTTAAATCCCACAGGGACTCTTTCTGGCCACAGTAGTGATGGAAAAGTTGTTTCAAGGGGACTAAAACCTGGACTGTGGCATGCCGGAGGGGGTTCCATGGCAAAACTCCGATGGAAAATTACATAGTTGATGCAGAGTGTGGTAAGTTGAATTCGCAATGCAATTAATATAACCTGCATTAATCGCATTGCGAATTCAACTTAGGCTGGGTTCACACCTGAGCGTTTTACGGCGCATTCCTACGCACTGTAAAACGCTCAACAAGCAAAAACGAATGCTTATCTATCGGCATGGTTCTCACCTGAGCGTTTTACAGTGCGTACGATCGCGCTGTAAAACGCCCGACGCCCCAAGAAGTACAGTAGCTTCTTTGGGGCGTCTTGTCGTGCGACAATGGGCGTTCGCATACTTCCGGAGCCGAGTATGTGAGACGCCGGAGAATCGCACATACAGAGCGCTCAGGTCAGTACGCTCAGGTCTGAACCAGCTGTTAGAGCTAAGTTCCTAATGGTTGTATTGCTAGAATTGACGAATATAACGAATATAGCACTATATTTTCAATCTTCGTTATATTCTAGCAATACAACCATTAGGAACTCAGCTCTAAGGTGAATTTGCAATGCGATTAATATAACCTGTATTAGGCTGAGTTCACACGAGCGTGTCCGGATAAGGTCCGGATGCGTTGCGGCAAACCTGCGCAAGTGGGTACCCAATTGCAGTCAGTTTTGACTGCGATTGCGTTCCGTTGTTCAGTTTTTATCGCGCGGGTGCAATGCGTTTTGCACGCACGTGATAAAAAACTGACTGTGGTACCCAGACCCGAACTTCTTCACAGAAGTTCAGGTTTGGGTTCGGTGTTGTGTAGATGTTATTATTTTCCCTTATAACATGGTTATAAGGGAAAATAATAGCATTCTTTAATACAGACCACGGTGATGGACCATGTGATTGGACCATGTGATCTGACGTCACCACAGGTCCTTTAGCCGGCAGCTCATGATTAAAGAAGTAAGAAGAGACCGGCAGCTACGGGATCAAGAGGAGAAGGTGAGTTAATTATTTTTTAACCCTCAATTGACCACCTACTAAGCATTCTGTATTAAAGAATGCTATTATTTTCCCTTATAACCATGTTATAAGGGAAAATAATACAGTGAATAGACTGTCACCTAGCAACCGTGAGTGAAAATCGCACCGCATCCGCACTTAATTGCGGATGCTTGCGATTTTCACTCAGCCCCACTTCTATGGGGCCTATTCACTTCTATGGGGCCTGCGTTGCTTGAAAAACGCACAATATAGAGCATGCTGCGATTTTCACGCAACGCATAAGTGATGCGTGAAAATCACCGCTCATGTGCACAGCCCCATAGAAGTGAATAGGTCCGGATTCAGTGCCGGTGCAATGCGTTCACCTCACGCATTGCACCAGCGCGGAAATCTCTCCTGTGTGAACTCAGCCTTAATTGCATTGCGATTACAACTTAGATCTGAGTTCCTAATGGTTGTATTGCTAGAATTGACGAATATAACGAATATAGCACTATATTCTCAATCTTCGTTATATTCTAGCAATACAACCATTAGGAACCCAGCTCTAAGTTGAATTCGCAATGTGATTAATATAACCTGTATTAATCGCATTGCGATTACAACTTAATCAAATTTGTGACACTGCAGCTTCAGAATGAATCTAAGATGGATGCTGTCCTTGCTTTTTGATAGGAGGTGGGAGGGTCTGGGAGGGAGGGTATGTTGATTGGCTGGAATGTGTCTGCTGACTGTGAGGTACAGGGTCAAAGTTTGCTCAATGATGATGTATAGGGGGCGGACCGAACATCGCATATGTTCGCCCGCCGCGGCGAACGTGAACAAGCTATGTTCGCCGGCGAATAGTTCGGAACATCTCTAGTCCCCATGCGGCTGTGGGGGGGACCCGATGGCATGGAAGGCAGCGCGATGTCTAAGGAAGGCATTGCGCTGCCTTCCGGTGAAGAGCCTGTGAGATCCAGCCCCCTGGATCTCACAGGCCGGAAGCTGTATGAGTAATACACACAGTATTACTCATACAGCCAATGCATTCCAATACAGAAGTATTGGAATGCATTGTAAAGGAATATACCCCGTAAAGTTCAAGTCCCAAAGTGGGACAAGAAATAAAGTGAAAAAAAAAGTTGGAAAAATAAATTTCCCCCCCCCAAAAAATTTAAAGTTTCAAGTAAAAATAAACAAAAACGTAATTTTCCCCAAATAAAGTTTAAAAAAATTGGTAAAAAATAGGAGAAAAAAAAAGTATACATATTAGGTATCGCCGCGTCCGTTTTGACCAGCTATATAAACATATCACATGACCTAACCCCTCAGATGAACAACGTAAAAAAATAAAAAAATAAAAACTGTGCTAAATAAACCATTTTTTTGTCATATTACATCACAAAAAGTACAACAGCAAGCGATCAAAAAGGTATTTGCCCAACAAAATAGTACCAATCTAACCGTCACCTCATCCCGCAAAAAATGAGCCCCTACCTGAGACAATCGCCCAAAAAATAAAAAAACTATGGCTCAGAATATGGAAACACTAAAACAACATTTTTTTTGTTTGAAAAAAGCTGTTATTGTGTAAAATAGGCTCGATAAAAATATCACATGACCTAACCTCTCAGATGAACACCGTAAAAAATAAAAACTGTGCTAAATAAACAATTTTTTGTCACCTTACTTTACAAAAAGTGTAATAGCAAGCGATCAAAAAGTCATATGCACCCCAAAATAGTGCCAATCAAACCGTCATCTCATCCCGCAAAAAATGAGACCCTACCTAAGATAATCGCCCAAAAACTGAAAAAACTATGGCTCTCAGAATATGGAGACACTAAAACATGATTTATTTATTTTTTTAAATTATATTATTGTGTAAAACTTGTGTAAAAAAAAGTATATATATATTATACATATGTGTTTGATATACATATTAGGTATCGCCGCGTCCGTATCGATAAAAATATCACATGACCTAACCCCTCAGATGAACACCGTAAAAAATTTAAAATAAAAACTGCTAATTAAAAAAAAATTGTCACCTTACATTACAAAAAGTGTAATAGCAAGCGATCAAAAAGTCACACGCACCCTAAAATAGTGCTAATTAAACCGTCATCTCATCCCGGAAAGATCATACCCTACCCAAGGTAATCGCCCAAAAACTGAAAAAATTATGGCTCTCAGACTATGAAAACACTAAAACATGATTTTTTTTGCTTCAAAAATGAAATCATTCTGTAAAACTTACATAAATAAAAAAAAGTATACATATTAGGTATCGCCGCATCCGTGACAACCTGGTCTATAAAAATATCACATGATCTAACCTGTCAGATGAATCTTGTAAATAACAAAAATAAAAATGGTGCCAAAACAGCAATTTCTTGTTATCTTGCCTCAAAAAGGGTGATATAGAGCATATGTACCCTAAACTAGTACCAACAATACTGCCACCCTATCCCGTAGTTTCTAAAATGGGGTCACTTTTATGGAGTTTCTACTCTAGGGTTGCATCAGGGGGTCTTCAAATGCGACATGGTTTAAAAAAAAACAGTCCAGCAAAATCTGCCTTCCAAAAACTGTATGGCATTCCTTTCCTTCTGCGCCCTGCCGTGTGCCTGTACAGCTGTTTACAACCAAATATCGTGTGTTTCTGTAAACTACAGAATCAGGGCCATAAATATTGAGTTTTGTTTGGCTGTTAACCCTTGCTTTGTTACTGGGAAAGATTGATTAAAATGGAAAATTTGCCCAAAAATTAAAATTCTGAAATTTCATCTCCATTTGCCAATAACTCTTGTGGAACACCTAAAGGATTAACGACGTTTGTAAAAATCTGTTTTAAATACCTTGAGGGGTGTAGTTTCTTAGATGGGGTCACATTTATGGAGTTTCTACTCTAGGGTTGGATCAGCGGGGCTTCAAATGGGACATGGTGTCAAAAAAAACAGTCCAGCAAAACCTGCCTTCCAAAAACCGTATGGCATTGGATTCCTTCTGTGCCCTGCCGTGTGCCCGTATAGCGGTTTACGGCCACATATGGGGTGTTTCTGTAAACTACAGAATCAGGGTCATAAATATTGAGTTTGGTTTGGCTGTTAACCCTTGCTTTGTAACTGGAAAAAAAATATTAAAATGGAAAATCTGCCAAAAAAGTAAAATTTTGAATTTGTATCTCTATTTTCCATTAATTCTTGCGGAACACCTAAAGGGTTAACAAAGTTTATAAAATCAGTTTTGAATACATTGAGGGGTGTAGTTTATATAATGGGGTGGTTTCTATTATGTAAGCCTCGCAAAGTGACTTCAGACCTGAACTGGTCCCTAAAAATTGGGTTTTTGAAAATTTCAGAAAAATTTTAAGATTTGCTTCTAAACTTCTAAGCCTTGTAACATCCCCAAAAAATAAAATATCATTGCCAAAATGATCCAAACATGAAGTAGACGTATGGGGAATGTAAAGTAATAACTATTTTTGGAGGTATTACTTTGTATTATAGAAGTAGAGAAATTGAAACTTGGAAATTTGCAAATTTTTCCAAATTTTTGGTAATTTTGGTACCTTTTTTATGCAAAAAAATTAACTTTTTTGACCCAATTTTAGCAGTGTCATGATGTACAATATGTGACGAAAAAAACAGTCTCAAAATGGCCTGGGTAAGTAAAAGCGTTTTAAAGTTATCAGCACTTAAAGTGACACTGGTCAGATTTGGAAAAAAATGGCCAAGTCCTTAAATAGAAATAGGGCTGAGTCCTTAAGGGGTTAATTGCCATTTCACAGATGCAATGCATGTGTACCTCACGCCAAAAATGGGTATATGTCACCAACCGAACTAACAGACAGATTAAATTATATTTTTGTGTCAGGGGTACAAAGATGGTGCATAACACTCGCAAAAAATTGCTATAGGTCACCCACAGAATTAACAGCCAGATTAATTATTATATTTCTGTGTCAGGGGTGTAAAGCTAGTGTATAGCACCCACAAAAAAAATCACTATAGGTCACCCACAGAATAAATAGCCATATGAAATTCCCAAGGTCTCTTTCACATGAGCAGATGCCATGCGTGGAAGCCGCTGCAAGAAAGACAGCCAAGCCCCGCTCTGGACAGCAGAGACATGGAGCATTAACATGATTGATAATGCTCCGTGCCTTTCTGTGGCCTTTTTGCTACAAAATCACAGTGACAACTTTATCTTACTGAGATTTTGTAGTAAAATGATCACATAGAGGCACGGAGCATATTTAATCATGTTAATGCTCCGTGTCTCTGCTGTCCGGAACGGGGCTTGGCTGCCTTTCATGCAGAGGATTCCACGCACGGCATCCGCTCGTGTGAAAGAGCCCTAACACTCTCCCTCAATTCAGCTGCCTACTTCCTGTCCCTGCACTACTCAGAGCTGATGTGCAGAGCTACACGTGATCCAACTTGATGATGCATTGGCCAATCACAGCCATGCCATTACTAGGCATGGCTGTGATGGCTTCTAAGTGCCAACAGATTAAAAGCTTGTTGATTGGCTGCCCTGCAGCCTTTCAACAAGCTTTATTAAATGCCCAAACACTGAACTCGAACCCAAACTTTTACTGCAAAGTTCGGGTTTGGGTCCGGGTCCGCGAACTCGCAAAGTTCAGTACGAACCCGAACTTTGCAGTTTGAGTTTGCTCAACACTATTCAATAGCGATTATTCTGGTGACAATTTTCCTTTAAAGCTGACCTACAGCAATGAAGAAAAATGTCTGGCTTGTTATGGAAATCTGGTGTAAAACTGTGTGTATTATGAGACTAAGGGCCTGCAAGCTTCTATTGGCTGATAAGGGTCATGTGAATAGGCTTCTTTTGGCTAATGCATTTTATCACTGTAATCATAAAGTTATTTATGCCAAAAAATGAATGTGACAAATTTTATAATGTAAAAACTCAATGACGGTATTACTGTTTTTTCCCACCCCCACCTCCTGAAAAACTTAATGAAAGATAATCAGTGAATAGGGATGAGTGAACCCGGACTGTACTGTTTGGGTTCGTAACGAACATTACGGTGTCCTGGTACCCTAACACAGACCTTGACGTTAAAGTCTTTGTTCATTGTTTGAATTTTAAATAAAGCTTGTTGAAAGGCTGCAGCGCAATCAACAAGTGTTTAAGCTGTGGGCACTTGGAAGCCATCATAGTCATGCCTAGTATTGGCATGGCTGTGATTGGTCGGTGCAGCACGTGACCCTGCATGCATAAATGTCGGATCAGGTGTTGCACCGCCATTCTGCTTTAACTAGTGTTGGGACAGGATGCTGCTGCACAGTGGGGACAGTGTTAGGGTTTTATTGTTTTTGATAACTCTGTGGGTGACCTATAGGCATTTTTATGGGTGCAATACAACTCCTTTGCACCAGTGACACAGAAACACAATACTTAATCAGGCTGTTAATTCTGTGGGTGACCTAAAACCATTTATGAGGATCATAACACCGCATTTGCTGTGGACAGGCATGAAAGATAAGACCAATGAGTGGTTTGTGCTGCTGAACCTCAAGCCCAGCCTGGTGGTGTGCGACAACAGGCGAAATCTCGTGGCATCTCTGGCGTAGCCGGTTAGACGCACATCCCTCGCCTGGCACATGTGCTGAATTTGGTGCAGAGGTTCCTGAAAAAATACCCTGATATGTCAGAGCTGCTGCAGAAAGGGTGGGCCGTGCATACTTTCGACGTTCTCACCCTGCTGCTGCTTGCCTGTCTGCGCTGTAGCATAACTTATGCCAGGGCACAATTTTGGTGGATGAAGAGGATGATGAGAAGGGAGGATCTGCATTCACAACAGGGTGGCACCCAAATCAGCTCATGGGCATTAATGTAGAACAGTTGGGAGAATACAGAATACACAGTGTAGGGATTCACTCTGATAGGCAGGTTAGCGGACGCAGTATAGAGACAACAACAAAGTCTTTGAATTAAACAGTTCAGTGTTTATTCACACATTAAGTAAATGACAAAACAAAAAGTCAGTTTCAAGGAAAACAGTCACCATGCAGCAAATAAGAAGTCCTTGGAAAAAGCAGAATCCACCTGCTTTCACACCAACAAGGTAGCAGGCCTTAATACAGGGTCAAACTCCCTGGTCCTAACACAGAGACTGAATGAGCTCAACTGTCAGAGAGGAGTAATCCACACCATCTGACAGTGCTGCGTGTGTTTTATAGCCCAAAAACAATACCCAGCCTGGAACGTGGGGAGTGGTCACCCACCAAGCACTTTGACTTCTCCCAGTAAGAGCCGTCCCGGATCAGCTATTACAGCCATACTAAATAGCAATGTGTCAAACAGCAACTGCTGCTAACACAAGAAACCGGCTCTTACTTCACCGAGGCCAGAAACCTCGGTGACACATATCTATCATCCACGATCATCCCTTGAACCCTCCTACAACAGACAATACTCCTCCCACCGAGGACAGCTTGTCATTGCCTGTGGGCAGCCTGGCACAATAGAACAACAGTATCTACCGTGTGTATCTCACAATGACAGATGCAGCAAAGGCTGCAAAAATAAGATTTTTGCCCAAAATTGGTGTTTTTTGAATACCAGAATAGCACAGCAGTATCTAAAGGGTGTAGCTCACAATGACAGATGCAGTAAAGGCTGCAAAATTAAGATTTTGCCCTAAATCTGTGTTTTTTTAATAGCAGAATAGAACAACAGTATCTAAAGCGTGTATCTCACACATACAGATGCAGACAAGGCCGCAAATTAAGATTTTTGCCCAAAATGTTTGTTTTTTTAATACCAGCAGTATCTTTTTTAATAATTAAAAAAAAAAAAACCACTTTATTAATTATCCAACAACAACCATTACATAAAACATGTTGTTATTAACATATATCAACATATTTTCCTTTAACCCCACAAAAATTCCAATCCATTTTTTCTCAGAATTTCTCTGCTTATACAAAATATATTCATATCTTTTAGTAATATTCACCAGATTTAGCCATGTATTCATAGTGGGACTGATACGTGAAAACCAGGAGCGTGCCATCAATAGTCGTGCCAAGAACATTATCTTAAATAAAATATTTTTTTTATGTTGCTGACAGCTCACCTTGGCCAACTCACCCAGTACCAAGCATTCAGCAGAGAAAGGGATCCACACCTTCAATTTTCCCTCAATATATTTATGAATAGACCCTGATTTATGAAGGACCCTGATTTACTTGCGGTCTGAAACGCGTTACTGTAACCTGTAATGTCTTGCATTGGATTTTAAACGCACAATAAAGATTCCACCTTTTGCATCTTGGAAGCTGGATTTTTCTTGGTCTTGAATAGCCCCCCAGTAGTGTTTCAACTCTGCACAAGGCAAGAACATATGCAAATAATCCGCTTCGGGAACATCACACCTAGGACAGTTAGAGTCATTCCTAATCCCACATCTATTAAGCCAGAGAGGTGTGACATAAAGTCTATGTAAAATATTAAACTGCACCACCACGTAATTAAAATTATGTGAAACCAATTTTAAATTCAAAGGTACCCTCTGCTGGTCATCCAAATGGATCATTGGACACTCATTTTGCCAGGTCCTCTGGCCAGCAGAAGAAACACTTCCAAATCGAGATACAAGTAAATTTTTATAAAGGTGAGAAATCTTCATCTTCTGATCCAAATTCCCTATCCACTCATTAACTTGTGTTGAAGTGTCTATTTGAAACCAATTTTTTTCCTTTATACTCAAAAGTGCCGATCTCAACTGTAGGTACCCAAACCATAATAATCTCTGTGCTTTTTCTCTCTGTGCTAATTCTACAAATTAAATAATATCTCCATTACTTACTACCTGTGTCAAATATAAAATATAACTTTTTTGCCAATATTGTTCATTAGCTAATTCATCTAAAGTTTGTAAATGCTGATTATACCACAAAGGCATGCATTCCAGTGAACCTTTCACTCCACACCATAGTCTAATAGAGTACCATGACTTCATGAAAAGATTCCTGGCTGATCTAAATTCTCTATCGGAGTTGATCAATTGATCAGACTCCAATAGAGTAAAAAAATTATCATATGGAGATCTGTTCACTAAGTTCCTGCAAAGTGGACTCTCTTTCCATTCCCGAAGAAAAAGAAACTGTGCAGCTAAGAAGTATCCCTTAAAACAAGGGAGGTTAACTCATCCCCTCTCCAGGGGCTTATACCAATGCTCTAACTTAAGTCTTACCCGTTTCCTCCCCCAAAGTAGATAATTAATAATCCTTTCGATTACCTTAAAGAACCTATCCGGGATCCAGACTGGAGAATTCCTAAAGAGATAGAGTAGCTGAGAAAGAATCACCATCTTAACTAGAGATATTCTATCAGCCTTTGATAAAAATAAACGAAGCCACATTGTTATTTTTAACCTTAGCTTATTTATCAATGGCATCAAGTTAAGAGGAATAAAATCTTCCACCCTAGGGGAGACTGTGATACCAAGATACTCAAAGCAGTCAGCAATTTTCAGGGTGCTCAGCGGACTATCTTTGGGGAATAAGGATTTTTCTAAGGGCATACTGGTTATGTCTAGTGGCATAATCGTAGTTTTATCCCAATTCACATCCAGACCTGAGGCTTCTCCAAAAGAGTTTAAAATTTGAATAATAGTTAACAGGGTAGATTCTGTCTGTTGGACATAGAATAAAATATCATCGGCATATAAAGAAATGCGATCTTCCGTTCCCAATACCCCGAACCCTAGTATCCTAGGATCCTGTCTAACCCTAGCAGCCAAAGGTCCAATATAGATATCAAATAAAAGAGGAGATAGTGGACATCCCTGGCGAGTGCCCCTGGTCATGGCAAGCTTCTTGTAAGATGTCCATTTATATTTAATCTTGCCGTGGGAGATCTATAGAGAAGCTTAACCATAATAAACCTAGGGCCAAAGCCCATCCTATGTAGCACTCTCCATAGAAATCCCCACTCAACTCTATCAAAAGCCTTGGACGCATCTATAGACAAGATAGATCGTGAAGACCTTCCAGAGGTCTGTATATTAGAAAAAAGACGATGTAAATTATAATGGGTTCCCTTATTAGGAATAAAGCTATTTTAATCTGGATGTATAATTGTTGTCATGTTGTCATAACACTAGATAGCCTCATAGCTAAGATTTTGGAGTAGAGTTTAGCATCTGTGTTCAGCAGAGAAATAGGTCTATAAGATCCCAACTCATTAGGGTCTTTACCCTTCTTTAGTATTACTATTATCGCGGCCTCTGTCATAGTTTCTGGGAGGGCTCCCTCTTTTATTGAATCAGAGAGTGTTCTCCACAGATGGGGAAAAACAACCTCCCCATATTTACGATAAAACTCATACGGGAGTCCGTCCAGTCCGGGGGAGGAGTTACCTAAACAGGCCTTAATTGCATCCTCTATCTCTTGGGGACACAAGTCCATCTCCAAATGTTCCTTTTCACCATCTGTAAGAACCGTGAGGGAAACAGAGTCCAAGTATGAGTCCATCGCAGCCTCTGAGAGGACACTCTCCGATTTCTACAATTCACCAAAATATTTTATAAATACTTCTACTATTCCCTCCTGATCTTCCACAATAGTACCATCAGACATACAGATACTACGGATCTCTTTCTTTGCATCCTGGCTTGCTATTACTCTAGCCAGCATCTTCCCAGGGCGACCTGCCTCTGAAAAATAGCTTCTGTTGTGCTTTATCCAGAAGAAAGTCAGAAAACGCCTGACTTGTCCTCTGAATAATCTTTCTACCTTCCTCAGTTTTCCCCTTGACATACCTAGCCATTCCTGCAGCGGCTGCTTCCTCTAGTTCTTTCTCCTTCATAGCATAGCGTTTACTCAGGTTTGCAATTGTACTGATAAAAATCCCTCTCATAAATGCTTTAAACGCTTCCCAAATATATTGAGATCTAGCTGAGGCGTAGTTCCTATCCCAAAAGGAGATAATCTCTATTTTTATCTGATTATGATTCTCAATTATTAATAGCAAGTGGGGATTCAATCTAAATGGGGGTTTCACTGTAGCGTCATTCCCAACCATACATAGCTCTATTAAAAAGGGAACATGATCTGAGACAGATCTGGCCTCGTATTTCATACGTTTAACACAGTTTAAATAACCTTTATTTATCAAGGTCAGATCAATTCTAGACATAGAGGTTCCAGATTTGCTAACACAGGAAAAAGCTCTTTTTTTCCTCTAAATAGATACTCCCAGACATACACGAGGAACACCTAGTGGCAAAAACGAGCCAAGGGGGACCCCTGGACCGGGGAGCACCCATTCCCTCCGGCAGGAATCCTATCTACCTCTGGATTCATCACACAATTAAAATCCCCATTAACTATCAACAAACAATCAGGCCACTGATCCACAAAAGCCATCAAACAATTAAGTACCTGTCTAGAAAACGGAGGGGGAATATATATAAACCCCAGGATACATAGCTTTCCCTCAAGCCTACCATGAAGAAAAACGTATCTCCCCTGTTTATCCATAGAGGATGCCAAACATAAGAAATTAATCTGTTTGTGTATCAATACTGTAACTCCTCTAGAATAGGTAGTATATGTGGAGTTGTAAACCTGTGTAGCCCACCTCCCCCCAAGACGGGGTATCTTCTCTCGTGAAAAATGAGTTTCCACCAAACAAACAATAGCTGGCAGATGTCTTCTTATCAAATCCAATACCGCCTGTCTTTTTACCTTCTCCCCTAGGCCCCGGACATTCCATGTAAGTATTCTTATAATCATAAATTGATCCTAAAGCCCCCAAGTATCACCCTCCTCAGGCCTCACTCGATTCCCCACCTCAATGTTAGACGCATCGCAGCCCACCCTTCCCTCTAGCCATCCCATCATAACCCATCAAGTGTCTCCTCCGATCTAGGTTCGGAATTATTTTTTTTAATGTTAATGTCCTGCCTCCCTTTCAGACCTGACCTCGTGGCTAAATTTGGTGATCTCAAATATGAATCAATTCTGGAGAACTCTGTTTCTTAACCAAAGTCGAGTCCGTAGAGCGTCTATTTTGTTTAGGAGCCATCCCCCTTTTTTTTTTTTTTCCTTCTTCCTCACGTTCTTCTTCTTCCCTCCTTCTTAAATTCTCCTTTTTAGTTCTTATTCTCTTCACTCTCTCTCCTCACCGCCCCCTTTTTTTTCTCTTTTTTTCCCCCTTTTCTAGCTTCAGTAGCTTTTAGTATCTCCTTATTTTTTTTACAACCTCAAGCTTCCTCCTCAAGCTTCCCTGAAGAAAAGTTAGTATTTAATAATTAGTTGAAAAAAAAAGGAAGCAAGGAAGTTGGAATTAAGACGACTGTCCAAATGAGGTTAATTAAGGGTTAATGGGGTTTAATGAGGCAGGTGAGGTAGAGAGATAGCACGAAGAACACGGAGGAGGGATACACAAAAAAAAAAAGGTCCAGAGGGGGGAGAATAGCAAAATAACAGGGATGGATCTCACCAGTCTGGGGTCTTCCACTCTGTTTCAGCCCACGACCCAAGTCCAGGAGGTACCCACAAACAGCCCTATATACCGGTCAGCAAATCTAGGAGCAAAAAACCAATCCACCGATGAGCAATCAAGAAGACTGTAGAACCGGAATCCAGGCAGGGGTAGCACCGCTGCTGAGAATCATCAGGGGGTAGTCAGAGGACATCAAAATCACAGAGGAGACACCGGACACAGGAGCTTCACAGCCAAAGACACCCGGGCACACAGGAGGAGCGGCTCCACTCACAGACGGCCACACCATCACCCCCTCACATGTCAAACAGATGGAGCAGGAGAGGCAAACGAGTGAAACGGCGATCCACTAATCTTAGTGTGCGCGTACTCCAGGAGACACTGCAAGATTCCACATAGACGCGGGCCAGCACAGCGTCCAACACATGCGGCGAGGGAAGCACGGCGTTAGGGGAGGAGGGAGAGCGTAACATTAGCGTTCACATCATCACGTTCTCAATCAATCAGACCCAATCTTTAATTGTGGCCTGACAAGCAGACATATTCAGATGCTAAACCAACAGCAGTATCTAAAGCATGTATCTCATACGTGCAGATGCAGACAAGGCTGCAAATTAAGTATTTTGCCCAAAATGGGTGTTTATTTAATACCAGAATAGCACAGCAGTATGTAAAGGGTGTATCTCATAATGACAAATGCAGCAAAGACTGCAAAATTAATATTTTTGATGATGCCCGGGGTAGACCATCTGCTACTCAGGAGCCTACCTGTCCGGAAACAACTAGCGGAGTACAGCTTCATATAGGCAGCGGCAGGCAGTCAGCATGGAGTGGTGGGGGTAGAATTCCCTTCTTGCCGGTGTGGGAATTGTTCATCAAGTTGCCAAAGTACGTCAGCATTGCCATTTGTACATCTGTGGGCAGAAGGTGAAGCTTGGCCAGGGTGCCAATGTTGGTACCATGGCCCTGCGTTAGCACATGGAGCGTGATTTTTGAAAAAGTTGCTCACCTCTAGTTCTTATCTATTCCTGTATAACTCAGCTTTTGTGTTTGTTTGTCTGTGGGTGTTTGTCTGTCTCTGCACGTATATAAAATAAGGACCGTTGTCCATTACGGTTCTGCCAAGTAGGGCTTATACTGAAAGTATGTAGGGAAAGTCGGCTGGGTTCTAGGTTAGGGCTCACTGTCCCTATCAACAGATGTTACATGTCCACAGTAAAGAAAGGGAGGATTTTTTTTAGGTCTACCTTGTTAAAGGCACTTTCTATACAGTACACAGTGCAAAATACAGATTTAAAGGCAAATGAAGTGCAGTAAAATAGAGCAGAAATGAAGCCGTGCTAAAAGTCCAAACAAATGGGGAAGTAAAAGAAGCAGGACAATTAAAAAAAATAGATAAATAATTACTTTGAATATTCACATATACAGTAGGTTTTATGAAAGTGTCCCATAAATAGTCAGAAATGAGCTGACAAACTCCCTGTAAACTGACCTGACCAACTTTAAAAAAATCTTGAATGTCGAATATTAATTGCATTTTCCATTGCTGAGGTAGAGAAGTGGCAGCTTTAATGGCCGATAATAAACCTTGAAGTGATTTTGAGAATTTACAGTGACGAGTATTTCCTAGTGAGTCTCATAAATAAATGTTGTTGTTGCTCAATCACAATAAAATGCTGCAGACAAGGCTCCTTGCACATCCCAGAGGTAAAATTCCTTCTAGATTAAACATAGAGCAAGATTTTTATTTTCAAAAACCTTCAGAATCATTGGCATTTCTAATCAAATGGTGCAAGCATCATTTCTAATGCAAATCCTCCATTATTCTGACAGTATTATTAAAATAACTTCTAAACCATTCCAAGATTAAACCTTTTCATGCCAAGCCAGAAAATTCCGCTCCCTAGCTAAAAGAAGCCTTTATTATATTCGGCTTTAAAAAAGGTCTCTTGTAAATTCTGGCAGTTTCATTTCAGTACATGGGAGACTGTATTTAGCATTTGGAAATTTGCTTGATGTAACACAAGAGTGCATGATGTTCTAGTCAATGATAGATGAACAGAAATATCACTGTTCAATAGAAAGCATATTGACTGTTCAGCGAGTATATTGTCTAGAACTTTCTAAGGTAGTAGACCCTTATGGTGAAACTGGTTTGGCAATGGCTAAACTAGGAAATGGAGTCTACAGAACCCTCTTGTTCTCCTCCTTTAGCTCCCTTTTTATAGTTTTTGTATGTTCTCTTACAGTATGTCTTTGGAATCACTTGAATGGGGATGAGCTGTGCCTAGCAGACGACCAGAGATAGGAACATAGAGAGGGACGAGGGGGCACCAACACAGACAACGGTATAACCGAATGGCGGAGAAAAAGCCACTCACCGCGCCGTAAACGGTGAACCCCCATAATGCTCTCCATCCGGAGAACACGCATGCACACCAAAAACAGATAGCGCCACATGCTGCACCCTCTTCCGAAGGTGACGAGACTGAGGAGCCATTATTTATTATAATGTCACGGCGGGGAGTGGGGAAAACCCCCCACCGTGCAATGACAGTGGCTGCAATGCCAGATAGCAGGGAACGGGGAGAAGATCACCTCTTAATGCAACCCTGAAATCTCCCTAGACTCCTAGTGCATGAGCCGCCTCTGAAGGTAAGGGGGCTCATGCTCACCAACCTAGAACCCTAGGTATCCCTGCTATGCCCTAGGCCTGATGACAGGGCAGAGACCACCCATTCATCCTTCACCACGGATGAATGGTGTCCCCAGAGGCCCAGTAGCTGGCAGGATGCAAGACTATGGGATAAGCAGTACGGCAGGTAAGTGACACAGCAACAAAACAAATGCTATCCACATTTAACTGCCGCAGCCGAGATGGAATGACGGCTCCAGGCTGGTAAGCCCACAGTCTTGCTATTGCTTAAACCCCTCCGGGAAAGCAAGCCCCTTTCTGACCAGGCACATCAACATATAAACCTCCAAACACAGACCACACCAAAACAACATACACCAGATGGGGAGGAATAACAGAGACACACCACAGGGGACACACAGCCAGGGCAAGGTAAACAATATAATAAATAAGGGTGACTCACACAGACACCACATTCAGCCAGGGAGCAAAGCTCCTACACAGACTGACAACCAACAAACTCTGACCTCAGGCTCCAACACACCAATATATAAGGAGGCCTGAGGTCACACCCACCACACCACTAGTAATTAACCCCGTGCCAACCAAAACAGGGAAAACACCATATAAAAGGAAAGTGCATGTGCAAACAACAAACTACACGTTGCCGGCAACCGCGTCACGGTCAAACACTAAAATGACCGTGACAGTACCTGAAGGGAACTGTGAAGATGGAACAGTATGACTGTGGACAGGTTAGTGTAGCTTTTTGTTGTTTCTATTTTTTTGGGGCACATGTAACTGGCAAGGGTAAAATTGGCTTGTAAGCTGGACAACCCCTTTAATGGATTTTTCTAAATAATGTATTGAAAAACCAGCTGAACCAACGCAAGTCAATGGATTAATTAAACATGCTAGTAGTCTTATGTAGGTTGATTGATTCCATTTATGCAGCATTTTCTGCTCTTAATCTATATTGTAGATTTACATCTGGTTCAGCTAGTTCTCTACATTGTGTAGCGAAATGTGGCTGCACCTGCTAGGAGAACAATGGTGTGGTGCTTACTCCTTGCGACTCGCCCCGATGTCGCAGAATATAAATATTATGGCAAAGCTAAATCAGGATGGAGGGCACTTAACTATCTGGGATGTTTGTATGTACACAATAAGGTGGATTTGTGCAGGTGTGAATGAATCAAATAGATACAGTTGTATATTTAAAAAGGTGTAGTTTATTAGTATAAAAATTTATATAAAAATGAGTGGATGGTACCAAAGGATGTATATAAAAATATTTGGTGTATATAAAAATATATGTAGAAAAAACATAGAAAGGAAAAAATTAATACAAATTAATTAAAAATAGAAAGATGAAAAATATTAAAGATATGTATTCCAATAAATAATAGTAAGTTCAATGTCCGGGGTAGGATCCAGTATTGGCTTCAGAGAAATTTATTCCAAATGTCTATATAAGATGCAGTACGGGATCGAACGTTATTGTGATTGCTGGCACTTTTAGTGCTGCCTGTAATGATGTTATTATTTCTTCTTATTTTCCTGTTGGGTGGCAGCGGTCTTGGTGTATACCAAGGGATCCTCCTGCTTGTAGGTAAATGTTGCAACAGGGTATGTGCTGCCTCTGTTGCAATGTACAGGGTGGGCCATTTATATGGATACACCTTAATAAAATGGGAATGGTTGGTTATATTAACTTCCTGTTTGTGGCACATTAGTATATGTGAGGGGGGAAACTTTTCAAGATGGGTGGTGACCATGGTGGCCATTTTGAAGTCGGCCATTTTGAATCCAACTTTTGTTTTTTCAATAGGAAGAGGGTCATGTGACACATCAAACTTATTGGGAATTTCACAAGAAAAACAATGTATTCTTTCATAAGTTATTTACAAGTTTCTGACCACTTATAAAATGTGTTCAATATGCTGCCCATTGTGTTGGATTGTCAATGTAACCCTCTTCTCCCACTCTTCATACACTGATAGCAACACCGCAGGAGAAATGCTAGCACAGGCTTCCAGTATCCGTAGTTTCAGGTGCTGCACATCTCGTATCTTCACAGCATAGACAATTGCCTTCAGATGACCCCAAAGATAAAAGTCTAAGGGGGTCAGATCGGGAGACCTTGGGGGCCATTCAACTGGCCCACGGTGACCAATCCACTTTCCAGGAAACTGTTCATCTAGCTGGCACGTTCCCTGAGTTTTTCCAGCAAGATGGTGCACCACCACATTATGGGTGTCAGGTCCGAGCATTCCTAGATGAACAGTTTCCTTGTTGGCGGGCGCATGCGCTGTAGCGAGACTGAAGCCGGCTGAGTGTAGGAGCCGGAGCCGGGATCGCGCTACAGCAGCCCTTTACTGCTCATGCGGGCTGAGAGCGCGGTCCCGGCACTGAGATGCGGCGTGTCAATCAAGGCGGCGGGAGGTGGGGAGAGCAGGATTGGAGACGCCTAGGCCGCTGCCCCCTTGAATTCAAGCCTGACTTGAAGCACGGGGCAGCAGCTGAAAAAAAATATTGATTTCTCAATGAAGCTAAATGCTGGAAAACGAAGAAAAAGTGCAATAGGACACTACTATGTAGCACTATAAGGTACTCTGAACAGCTTGATAAGCGATTTTTTTGGTGACAGGTTCCCTTTAACCTTTATAGAGGGATTTGGAGTTGGCTGCAGGGTAAGTACCAGGCGGTTACCTCCTTGAGTAGTGTATGTGTGATTGACAGCTGACCCAGGGGGGTTAGAGAGCTGAGCATTGAGGGGTCAGGCAAAATTGTAGTCAGGAACAGGCAGAGGTCAGGGCTGGCAGAGTACATGCTATACTGTAAACAGTGCAAGGTCAGTGCAGGCAGGGAAATAGTCACTATGGAGGTCAGGCACAGGTCAGGTCAGATATACCCTACAAAAAAGTTACCAGACCGCATGAAATACAAAAGATTTTTATTACATACAATAAATTACATCACAATACAAAAACAAGTGCAGGGACAAGGCGACATCACAGAGGCAGAACACGCTGGTAATATCCTCACTGCTCCACAAGTTGATAGGTAGGTAAAGTGCAAGCGCAAATATACAAATAATACAAATATCAAAGGCAGGACATATTACCCATGCTGTGTTTCCTCCGGGATGGCGCCAACTCCGACGCGTGTTTCGGCGAACCTTCGTCTAGGGGTAGCGCCATCACCGCAAGGCTCAAAATAAATACCCTATTCACCAATCACAATACTAATGTGCAAGCGTGGACACCTGGGCCAATAAATAATAGCGAATCGCATCTTAGTGACGCGAGGAATCACATGACTCCTTAGTCACGTGACCCCCATCACGTCATGTGATGACATCGGCACATCCTGCGAGATTATCGGGGATAGTACTGGTGGCATCAAATTATAAATAGCAGATGCGCAGGCCTGCGTAATAGCGCTGCAAAGAGAAAGAACACTAAAGAGGCAAAACAATTAATATTAGTGCAAGAACAGGCATTGTAATACCCCAATACCGGCATATGAAAACAAGTGATATAATATGTGGTAGGCAATTAAGAGTGCCGTGTTTGTGTGAGGGGAGGCGGGGCTTTAATTATTTAAACCTGGCTCTCCTGCCCCCACTTGTCGGTTCGAATGCTCGTGGGTTGGCTATCCGTTCCAGAGAAGTCGCGTCTCATTGTTAGTTCGTGTGGTCGGCTGCGTCGGGCTCATCGCTGCGGAGAATAGGTAGGCCAAGTGGCTGCACACCCGTCGTTATTTATGTCATGTTATGCTGCCGGGCGTGCCCGCCGGTCCCCAGCCGCACCTGTGACTGAAACGTAGAAACATAGAAACATAGAATGTGTCGGCAGATAAGAACCATTTGGCCCATCTAGTCTGCCCAATATACTAAATACTATGGATAGCCCCTGGCCCTATCTTATATGAAGGATGGCCTTATGCCTATCCCATGCATGCTTAAACTCCTCCACTGTATTTGCAGCTACCACTTCTGCAGGAAGGCTATTCCATGCATCCACTACTCTCTCAGTAAAGTAATACTTCCTGATATTTCTTTTAAACCTTTGCCCCTCTAATTTAAAACTATGTCCTCTTGTAGCAGTTTTTCTTCTTTTAAATATTCTCTCCTCTTTTACCTTGTTGATTCCCTTTATGTATTTAAAAGTTTCTATCATATCCCCTCTGTCTCGTCTTTCTTCCAAGCTATACATGTTAAGGTCCTTTAATCTTTCCTGGTAAGTTTTATTCTGCAATCCATGTACCAGTTTAGTAGCTTTTCTCTGAACTCTCTCCAAAGTATCAATATCCTTCTGGAGATATGGTCTCCAGTACTGAGCACAATACTCCAAATGAGGTCTCACTAGTGCTCTGTAGAGCGGCATGAGCACCTCCCTCTTTCTACTGGTAATGCCTCTCCCTATACACCCAAGCATTCTGCTAGCATTTCCTGCTGCTCTATGACATTGTCTGCCTACCTTTAAGTCTTCTGAAATAATGACCCCTAAATCCCTTTCCTCAGATACTGAGGTTAGGACTGTATCACTGATTTTATATTCTGCTCTTGGGTTTTTACGTCCCAGGTGCATTATCTTGCACTTATCAACATTAAATTTTAGTTGCCATATTTTTGACCATTCCTCTAGTTTTCCTAAGTCCTTTTCCATTTGGTGTATCCCTCCAGGAACATCAACCCTGTTACAAATCTTTGTGTCATCAGCAAAAAGACACACCTTACCATCGAGGCCTTCTGCAATTTCGCTGATAAAGATATTAAACAATATGGGTCCCAGAACAGATCCCTGAGGTACCCCACTGGTAACAAGACCTTGGTCTGAATATACTCCATTGACTACAACCCTCTGTTGCCTGTCCCTCAGCCACTGCCTAATCCATTCAACAATATGGGAGTCCAAGCCCAAAGACTGCACTTTATTGATAAGCTTTCTATGTGGGACAGTATCAAAAGCCTTACTAAAGTCTAGATAAGCGATGTCTACTGCACCTCCTCCATCTATTATTTTAGTCACCCAATCAAAAAAATCAATAAGATTAGTTTGACATGATCTCCCTGAAGTAAACCCATGCTGTTTTTCATCTTTCAATCCATGGGATTTTAGATGTTCCACAATCCTCTCCTTAAGTATGGTTTCCATTAATTTCCCCACTATTGATGTCAGGCTTACTGGTCTATAGTTGCCCGATTCCTCCCTACTACCTTTCTTGTGAATGGGCACAACATTTGCTAATTTCCAATCTTCTGGGACGACTCCTGTTGCCAGTGATTGGTTAAATAAATCTGTTAATGGTTTTGCTAGTTCACCGCTGAGCTCTTTTAATAGCTTTGGGTGTATCCCATCAGGCCCCTGTGACTTATTTGTATTAATTTTAGACAGCTGACTTAGAACCTCTTCCTCTGTAAAGACATATGCATCAAAAGATTCATTAGTCTTCTTTCCTAACTGAGGTCCTTCTCCTTCATTTTCCTTTGTAAAAACTGAACAGAAATATTCATTGAGGCAGTCAGCTAGTTCTTTATCTTCTTCCATATACCTTCCTTCTTTTGTTTTTAATTTGGTAATTCCTTGTTTTAGTTTCCTTTTTTCATTTATGTATCTGAAGAATGCCTTATCGCCTTTTTTCCCTGACTAAGCTAATTTCTCTTCTGCCTGTGCTTTGGAAGCTCTTATAACTTGTTTGGCCTCTCTCTGCCTAATCTTATAAATTTGTCTGTCATCCTCGTTTTTTTTTTTTTTTTATAATTCCTAAATGCTATCTTTTTGTTTTTAATGATTTTGGCCACTTCTGCTGAGTACCACAGTGGTCTCTTCCTTTTTTTGCTTTTACTGACAAGCCTAATGCAATTTTCTGTTGCCTTCAATAGTGCCACTTTTAAGTAGTCCCATTTCTCCTGGACTCCAATGAAACTGTTCCAGTCTGATAGGGACTTGTATACCACTAATCTAATTTTAGAAAAGTCTGTTTTTCTAAAATCTAAAACTTTTGTTTTTGTGTGGTGTGACTCAGTCACTGTACTTATAGTAAACCACACTGACTGGTGATCACTAGATCCCAAGCTTTCCCCTACAGTAATATCAGATACCAAATTCCCATTTGTGAATACTAAATCTAAAATGGCCTCCTTCCGGGTTGTGGAGATAATCCCAGTTAGGAATTTAGAATATCTGTACTCCTGGCAGAACTAGATATTTTGGTTTTCCAGTTTACATCTGGAAGATTGAAGGTACTGCAGTCCAGGTACTGGGCTCCTTGCTCAGCACCAGTTGCTAGGCACTAAGGCAGGCGTCAGTTGAAAAAAAAAAAAATTATTAAGTATTAAATAAAAAGAGGGTTCAAGGAAGGGGGATGGCCACTACGCCTTGCGCACGCAGCCTGGCCGCCCATAGCCCATACGGTACGTCGGGAGTCAGTGGGTCGGTTTTGTGCGCAGCCGCGACAAGCTGGTGGTTAGCTAGGGAGCGGTTGCGTGGGTGAAGGGTCACTCAGCCGGGGTTCGCTCACTCACATGTCTGTCCTGGTTTATTCAGGTCCACAGGTGGTTTGCTACTTTGCGATACTGTGGGGTTTGTGGCTGTTATGGCACCCAGGTGAGTCAGGTGTGGTGCGCATGTGTGGGCAACCCCCTTTTTACTCCTGCGTGGGCTTGGGGGACTGGGTATGGTGGCCTATCAATGCTCAGGCCACTGGCGCATGTCTTGCAGGGTGGCGCCTACAGTCGTGGCCTTTGGTGGGAAGTTGAAAAAATAAATAAATAAATAAATAAAGATATAAATTTTGTTTTGCCAGGTCTGTCACGACTACAGATTCGTTATAAAGCCCTGCCACGTCTGCAGGCATTTAGTCTGTCACGACTACAGACTCGTTATAAAGCCCTGCCACGACTGCAGGCATCAGTCTGTCACGACTACAGACTCGTTATAAAGTCCTGCCACGACTGCAGGCATCAGTCTGTCACGACTACAGACCCGTTATAAAGCCCTGCCACGACTGCAGGCATCAGTCTGTCACGACTACAGACCCGCTCTAAAGCCCTGCCACGACTGCAGGCACAAATCTGTTACGACTACAGACTCATTATATAGGCCTGCCACGACTGCAGGCATTAGTCTCATGTCAACAGACTCGTGAGGTAATACTACCACGTCTACAGGCGATGGTCCGTTACCGCTACTCTCGATGTAGGGTCCCCTCACGACTACAGGGGCTAGTCGGTCACATCCACAGACTCGGTCGCACTCCCGTTGACTACAGGCACTGGGTGGGCATCTACGGGTAGTTGTGTCACGATAACGCACGCGGGTCAGCCACGGCCTGGGAGGTCAGCCTTCACGGTCACAGGTAGGTCCGGTCAGGCTTCAGTCTCCCAGCGGGTTCCAGTCACAATAACCAGCCCCTAGGTGAGGGTGGGCACTCCCACACCGGCGCACAATGCCAGGGAGCTGTGCGGCTCCTCACGCGGCACACGATTCAAACCAGCGGGGGCCGGGGCCCACGGTAAAGGAAGGGCTCCCTCTGATCCGGTGCACATTTCCAGGGAGTGGCGCTGCTCCCCACGCGGTACGAGTGTCCAGCCGGCGGTGGGTCGGCCCTAGCTGAGGAGGGGGGCTCCCCCGCACTGGTGCATTCTGCCAGGGAGCAGCGTGAGCTCCCCACGCGGCTAGGGGTAAAGGCTCCTCATCTTCAACGCCGTGCCGTTAGGTAGGCAGGGATCAGGGGAAGGAGTACTAGGCTCGGTCAGGGGGAGCAGATCATAGGCGGTGGCTGGCTTCCTGCTGCCGGCCGTACATAAGGTTCCAAGGGGGTTATTTAGGCACAGGATGTTAGTTAATCTGTGCAGGTGATCTGCGTTATACCATGCTCTTCATGCTCATACTCAGAGCTGTGCCCATAGGGGAGCTGCTTAAGTGGTTTATAGTTTAAAAATAAAAAATAAAAATAAAAATATTTGAGTCTCTCACGCATGGCTTCTCCGTTTTAGGTTACACATATGACTCCTCCATTAGAGTCTCTCACGCATGGCTTCTCTCCGTTTTAGGTTTACACATATGACTCCGCCATCTGAGTCTCTCACGCATAGCTTCTCCGTGTTAGTTTTACACATACGACTCCGCCATTAGAGTCTCTCACGCATGGCTTCTCCGTTTTAGGTTACACATATGACTCCGCCATTAGAGTCTCTCACGCATGGCTTCTCCATTTTAGGTTACACATATGACTCAGCCATTAGAGTCTCTCACGCATGGCTTCTCCGTTTTAGGTTTACACATATGTCTCCGCCATTAGAGTCTCTCATGCATGGCTTCCCCGTTTTAGGTTACACATATGACTCCGCCATTAGAGTCTCTCACGCATGGCTTCTCCGTTTTAGGTTTACACATATGACTCTGCCATTAGAATCTCTCACGCATGGCTTCTCCGTTTTAGGTTACACATATGACTCCGCCATTAGAGTCTCTCACGCATGGCTTCTCCGTTTTAGGTTTACACATATGACTCCGCCATTAGAGTCTCTCACGCATGGCTTCTCCGTGTTAGTTTTACACATATGACTCCGCCATTAGAGTCTCTCACGCATGGCTTCTCCGTTTTAGGTTTACACATATGACTCCGCCATTAGAGGCCCTCACGCATGGCTTCTCCGTTTTAGGTTACACATATGACTCCACCATCTGAGTCTCTCACGCATGGCTTCTCCGTTTTAGTTTTACACATATGACTCCGCCATTAGAGTCTCTCACGCAGAGCTTCTCTGTTTTAGTTTTACACATATGACTCCGCCATTAGTCTCTCACGCATGGCTCCGCCATTAGTCTCTCGCGCATGGCTTCTCCGCTTTAGGTTTACACACATGACTCCGCCATTAGAGTCTCTCACGCATGGAGGAAAAAAAAAAGATTCCTCACCAGGCCCAGCTGCGCTGGGACTAGTCTCTCATCTCACCATAGCTAAGAGACTGATGGCCAATTCCTTGGCCAGTAATACTCTGAGGGCTTACAAGACAGCTTGGCGCCTGTTTCAGAGATATGAGAACACCTACCCGGCCGTTGGCCGGGGGCGTATCACTCACCTATTGGGCTTCGTCGGGGTTTTGCCACTCTCAATTAAACCTGTCCTATAGCACTGTTAACTTTACATGGCAGGTATTCAGCACCATTGGTACATGCTACATTCGGACCTACCGTCACTCTTCTCCACCCACCCGATCAAAGTGGCGTTGAAGGGTTTGCGCAAGATGTCTGTTGTGAAACGACATGTGCGTCAGCCATTTATCGGTAGCTTGTTCAGGCCGTGACAGACAAACTGCAGGGTAAACCGTTCGGGCCGCAGGTTAGCGCTCTGGTAGAAACAGCCTTGTACCTGGCCTTCCATGGATTCCTCAGGTCAGGCGAGCTCATGGGCACCAATACGCTGGCTGGGTGCTTGTGGAAAGGTCAGCTCATCCGGCGCGGGTCCATCTATGTCCTCACCTTGGCCTGGTCCAAGACGTCACGGCCGGGGGAATCGGTGGCGGTCTGATACTTTCCCACGGACAGCAGATGGTGTCCGGTGCAGGCCTTGGAGGCTTGGCTGCGTAGTATTTAGTCCAAGTGGCATGTTCTCCCGTACTCGAACTAGGCAGTGCCCGGCTAACCACCGCGGCCTTTCTTAGGTACATTCGGGTTTAGTTGACAGGTTCAGGGGTCGGTCCTCTCTGGATCACAGGACATTCCTTCATCATGGGCGCGGCAGCTGCGGCGTCCATGCATAAGGTGCCAGTACATGTCATCAAACGGTTGGGTCGTCGCAGTTCCGCGTGTTCCATGCGTTATATCCCGGATCCTTAATACGAAATGTCACTGGCTTTCGAGTTTTGGTTTTGTAGTTTCTGTTATCAAGTTTTCCAAACTCCTATGCATGGTTCTTTTGGCCCCTTTAGGCTACCCTTCGATAAGCAGTTCCGGCATAACTCTGCTGCTTCTAGGTAGGGGGGGAAGAGTATAGGCTTAGGTAGGGGACCCTCTCATCATGAGCCGATCCGAGCACAAGTGGTAGGCAATTAAGAGTGCCGTGTTTGTGTGAGGGGAGGCGGGGCTTTAATTATTTAAACCTGGCTCTCATGCCCCCACTTGTCGGTTCGAATGCTTTCGACCCACCCAGAAGCCCTCCCTTCTTCTCAGGACTCATCATTGGGGTGGCCCTCTTTAGGCTACCCTTCGATAAGCAGTTCCGGCATAACTCTGCTGCTTCTAGGTAGGGGGGGGGGGAGTATAGGCTTAGGTAGGGGACCCTCTCATCATGAGCCGATCCGAGCACAAATATTATTATGCATAACATAAATCACGGCCATGAAGATCAATTGTGAAAAAACGCATCACACTTATGTGAACAAGGTGAATCACTTAGACTTTAAAAAACTCAAACAATTAATTGTGTGTGCAAATGTGTGTGCAAAAAGGAGGAGAAGAAAAAAGAACAATAATGATGGCATGAAATAATAAAATAATTGATCAGAGAAATGTTGTTTGAAATATTCTTCAAAATTATAGTCAGTGTAACATATTCTACATCCTCTAAGAAATTGTCCAACTAGAGTGGATTGAATCAACTGTGGAGGATGAGACAAGGAAGCATGGAGGAAGGAGTTGACAGAAGTTGGTTTCCTAAACACACTTGTCACAATGGAGCCATCTTCACCCCGTCGGACCTGTACATACAAAAAATCAATGATGTCCTTATCAACTTTATATGTGAATCTTATATTCTTATTATTCTGATTCAACAATTTGAACCATTCATGTAAATCATGAATGCACCCCTGCCAGATCAAAAACACATTGTCGATGAACCGCGCCCAAAAAACGGTGCGGTCCATCAACGGGTGTCAATCTGACAGGAAGAAGTCTTTCTCCAAAGTTTGCCAGCTATTGGCTGATGAAGATTATGGTGGGTGCACTGACCCCTTTTGGCACAAGCTAAAAGAGGAAGTAGTGCAGTTCCAGGAATCTCTCAGCATCTTCTTCTGGTCACAAGTGCAGAGTGGCATTCTATTCTACTGAGCACTTGTCTCTATTTACACATGCTTAGGGGCTCTTAGGCTGGGTTCACACCTGAGCGTATTCGATAAATGCTGTTTACAGGCGTTTTTATCTGGCGTTTTTGAGGCGTATTTTGGGGCGTTTTTGTATTTTGGAAACGTGCGTCGTACGCGCGTCCTTGCTATTGACCACAGAGGCGTACAATGAAAAACAGAGGTGTTATGCGCGACAATACGCCCCAAAGAAGCTCCTGTACATCTTGGGGCGTAGGGCGTTTTACAGCGCGTTTGTACGTGCTGTAAAACGCTCAGGTGAGAACCATGCCCATAGGGAAACATTGGTTTTTGCCTGTTGAACGTTTTACAGCGCGTAGGAACGGTGTGAACCTAGCCGTACTCTTTTACTTTTATATATTTTCTAACTGATCCATAACCTTTTATTTGAAGGGATAAAGCTGGTGAAGAGCAACTTAACAGAAACAATGTTGCAGTTCATGGATGCCATAGACTTGTATTGTACCTCAATAAAAGTCAATGGAAATGTCTAAGCAGTCTCTAGATGTAAACAACTGACAGCGTTAAACCAGACCATCAAAGTTCACAGTCTGTTTTTTTTCCATCCAAAACCTAACTCTGCATAGTGCATTATGGCTAGTGTGGGAAATTACTAGCTTTTTAGTGCAAATACAGTGCAATAACAGTATAATAGGATATATTACAATAAACATATAAAAAGCAGTTCAACAATATAAAACAGTATACGTGTAAGCAACAATATAGATCATAGTGCAAGTTAACCCTTCAAAGTGAAATAAAAGTAGGGTTTTGATGGCTTTGCATAGCAGCAATAGGGGCAAATGACCATAAATCTCCAGACTCCAAAGTACCCATGCTCCACTGCACTATGCTTACAAATGTTCTTCTGGATGAATGGGGAAAGATTCCCACAGACACCCTCCAAAATCTTGTAGAAACCCTTCCCAGTAAAGCAGAAGGTGTTTTAGCTGAAAAAGGAGGTACCAACTCCATATTAATGTCTATGGATTTAGAATACAATGTCATAAAAGCTCCTGTAGGTGCATAGGCGTGCACAGCCTTTTGCATTAGGGTGTGCACCCTAAAGCACAAACACACACGCCCTGCGCACGTGTGTATGTATATAAATATATATATATATTATATACATACAGGCTGGGCCTCACCCTAGCATTGGCGTGACTCCGCCTCTGCGCCTAGGAACAATATATGGGGGGGCACATAAGATACCACAGTCAAAAATGGGGGGGCACTAATCATTTTCACCACTTAACCATACTACTGAAAAAAACTAAATAAGTATATATAAATAAGATTACAAAATATGAGAGTATTGCGGTATGCAGGGATACCTTTTTATTGTACTATCCTAATACTTAAAACACAAGCTTTCAAGAGTTTTCCTTTCTTCCTCGGTATTGCTTTAGACCTGAGAAAGAGAGAAACACTCTCCAAAACTTTTCTTTAGAATTTAAAGCAGTTTCAGCACTATAATAAAATAATTTACTTACAAAAGAAGCTATTCAGTCGTCTGCTGTGCCGTCCTCTGCTTGCTTTCGCGGATCTTCCTCTCTTTTCAGTCTCTCCTCAGTGCACAGGTGCACTGTTATGGGGAATCTGTGGATGACACATTGTTATGGGGGAATCTGTGGATGACACACTGTTAGGCCTCATGCACACGACAGTTGTTTTTTGCGTCCGCCAAAAAAAAGGATGCGGCATCCGTTTATTTGGGAGAATCAGTTTTTTTCAACAGATCCCTTGTAATAAATGTGGGTGATTCAGTCAGCACAACCCTGTATGCAGGTGCACATCGCTATGGCGAAATACATATACAAACGCAAAATACAAATGCAATAGCACTCTGCAACCAGCATTCTGCCCTGCCTCTATGCTGGATGAGGCATTGGTGTACATTTTGGCCAAAGCGTAATAAGCCACTCACCACGTCAAGGTCGCCTCTATGGAGTGGTCCCTAACACTAGTTCCTACCTGTTTATGGGCCATGACAGCCACACAAAGTCCAGGGAATGCAGGTGCAGCATGCACGCCAAGCACACTATGCTTTTAACCCCGTCCGGTGCCATTACAGCTTTCATCGGATCCAGGGATGCAAGTACCAACATGCATGCTGAGCCGACTATATACTTCTCCTATATACCATTTGGCTACTGGTAGGTGCTATATAAGCAGACTCAGTTTTATACTGACTTTAAAACCAGCCTCCAGGACAGATTGACTGGTCAGGTGTGCATGACTGCATGGAGATCACCACGCCTCCAATATATACTACAAAGAAAAAATGTGGGGGATTCAATCAGCACAACCCTATATGCAGGTGCACATCACTATGGCGAAATACATATACAAACGCAAAACACAAATGCAATAGCACTCTGCAACCAGCACTGCGCCCTGCCTCTATGCTGGATGTTGAATGAGGCATTGGTGTACATTTTGGCCAAAGCGTAATAAGCCACTCACCCCTTGTAATAAATGCCTATCCTTGTCCGCAAATGTAAAAAAAGTAGGACATGCACAATTTTTTTTGCTAAAGGGAAACACGGACAACGGACGTGGAACACAAACGGATGAACTATCAGCATTTTTTTGCTGACCCATTGAAATGAATGGGTCCCCATCCTATCCGCAAAAAAAACTAAACTGAGACCGAGAAAAACAACTGTCGTGTGCATGAGGCCTTATGGGGATCAGTGGATGACACACTGTTATGGGGGACCTGTGGATGACATATGACTGAGGAGGGCTATCAGGGGATATTATACAGGGGTAATATAACTGAGGGGTATCAGGGTAAATTATACAGGGGGTAATATAACCAAGGAGTATCAGGGTATATTATACAGGGGTAACATAACTGAGGAGGGCTATCAAGTATATTATACAGGGGTAATATAAGTTATATTACCCCTGTATAATGTCCCCTGATAGCCCTCCTCAGTTATGTTACCCCTGTATAATGTACCCTGATACTCCTTGGTTATATTACCCCCTGTATAATAATGTCCCTTGATACCCCTTAGTTATATTACCCTGTATAATAATGTACACTGATACCCCTTAGTCATATTACCCCGCCCTGTATAATTTAACCTGATACCCCTCAGTTATATTATATAACTGAGGGGTATCAGGGTGCATTATACAGGGGTAATATAACTGAGGAGGGCTATCAGGGGACATTATACAGGGGGTAATATAACTAAGTGGTAGCTATCAGGGTACATTATACAGGGGTAATATAACTGAGGAGGGCTATCAGGGGACATTATACAGAGGTGAGGAATAAGATAAGTTATATTACCCCTGTATAATGTCTGATAGTAGCCTAGCCCTCCTCAGTTATATTACCCCTCATGTACCCTGATACCCCTAGTTATATTACCCCCTGTATAATTTACCCTGATACCCCTCAGATATATTATATAACTGAGGAGTATCAGGGTAATACAGGGGACAACAGAGGAGGCGTAGCACTGTGGGACAGGGGGTTACAAAGGTACATACTTCTTTTTTTTATATGCCCTCACCCCTCACCTCACCTCACCAACTTGAAGGCGCGCGAGGCACACACAGATAAGATGAGATGCGACGTGACATGACGTCAACTCAGCCTGCGCCGCACAGCATGCACCGTACGGCTCCCTCTCTGCCTCCGCTGGGTCCAGGACTCCACCCCCCTATGTAAATACTAGCTGCCGCCCGCCCACAGCAAGGTATTGTAAATTAATATGCAGTGCGGCGGGCGGCGGCAGCCAGCATAACAGAAAGGGGAATCAGCGGGGGGCTGTGAGCACGGAGGTGACTATTAGGGTGTGCCCAGGCACAACCGGCACACCCCGTGCGCACGCCTACGTGTGTAATATGCAAGTTTTGCAATACTTTTCTCCTTATAGTTTATGTACAATATATATTACAGAACTGTCACTATACTGTAGTACTATAGTTACAATTAGGTTTTATAGTAGTCTTTGCTTTAAGGCTGGGGCTTTTGATAGTGGTCTGCTATTTGGTCCTGTTGAATCATATTCATCTCAATTATTATATAATTTTTGCACGCAAAAGTATATTTTTTTTCTGTCTATGTTCATCTGATGCCGTAAATACATACATTATTGTATTCAACATATGATTAATCTCAATGTTGATCCTGCAGCAAGACATGAAATCTGCTACAAACTGGCACAGTTTCAAAATACCACAGCCATAATAAACTTTGAATTAATCAACATTTAATTTTAATGCAGATGTAGCAAGGCTGAGTTTGTCAATAAGTTAAGATATTAGAAGAAAAACAACCAAAAGGATACTGTGATAACATCTTTAGCGTTAAGCGAATCAAAGTTATAGAGGTTGTTGTGGCATTTATCATGTAGAGAAAGTTAATACAAAGCACTACTTAATGTATTGTGATTGTCCATATTGCTTCCTTTAAGTATTGATTCATTTTTCCTTAGGGTGCAAGCATGTCCAACACTGATGGATTGCAGGGCAGTCTGTAACCATGGAAACGAGCAGTGTATAATGTGATGGAAAAATGAATCCAGCCAGCAAAAGTGGCAATATGGACAATCACAGTACATTAGTAAGTGGCTTGTATCAACTTTCTCTACATGATAAAGTGAGACAAGTAGAGATGAGCGAATTTCTTAAAAATTTGATTTCGTCGAATTTAAAGAAAAAATTTGCTTTCTGATGAATTACTTTGTCACAAAGGGCATTTTTTTTGTAAGTAGCGGGTGCAAAGACAGGGAGCTGCGCTAGCGCCGCCCCCGTCATTGTACCCCTCAGATGCCGCGTTCATGCATGATCGCGGCATCTAAGTTTAAAAACTGTGTAAAATTAATAATTACGTCATCATGCCGGCTGATGTAATCTCGCGCCACACAGGATTTTGTCCGAGATCTTCAAGCAAGATGGAGGCTGGCAGCCCATCGCGAGCGAATGGAGGCGGTAAGTTTGAATTTTATATATTTTTTTTACTATTTCAGGATAAATCGATTCGCTGACACGATGCACAAGGAAATTCGGCTTCTAGGCAAATCAAATTTATTTTGAAATTCGGATCGGATTCCGCTTCGTGGGATTCAATTCGCTCATCTCTAGAGACAACCCCCTGAAGTAGACTTCGATGCGAATTTCAGGAAATATTTGATTCGCCAAAAAGCTGAATTTCCTCGTTCTTTGTGGTAACAAATCGATTTTCCCTGAAATGGCGGTAAGAATAAAAAAAATTACTCTTACCTTATCCATTTGAGTTCGAAGGGGCCACAGTGGCCATCTTGCTTGAAGACCTCATTACGCATTGTGCAAGATTTTGTACTGGATCTTCAAGCAAGATGGCTGTGGTGGCCTCTTTGCGATCAAATCGATGAGATAAGTACAATTTATTTATTTATTATTTTTCATTAGCAACCACTAAAATGCTTTAACCCCTCTTCCCCGGACCATTTTTCGCTCTTCTGCCCAGGCCATTGTTTTCAAATCTGACATGTCACTTTATGTGGTAATAGCTTTGGAACACTTTTACTTATCCAAGCCATTTTGAGATTGTTTTCTCGTGACACATTGTACTTCATGATAGTCATAAATTTGAATCAACATATCTCACCTTCATTTGTGAAAAAATCCCAAATTTACCAAAAAAACTAAAAAATTCCCACATTTTCAAATTCCAATTACTCTACTTTTATAATAGATAGTGATACCTCATATAATAGTTATTACTTTTGATTTCCCATATGTCTACTTCATGTTTGGATCATTTTGAAAATTACATTTTATTTTTTGGGGACGTTAGTAGGCTTAGAAGTTTGAAAGCAAATCTTGAAATGTTTTGGAAAATTTCCAAAACCCAGTTTTTAAGGACCAGTTCAGGTCTGAGGTCACTTTGTGAGGCTTACATAATAGAAACCAACCAAAAATGACCCCATTTTAGAAACTACACCCCTCAAGGTATAAAAAAATGATTTTACAAACTTTGTTAACCTTTTAGGTGTTCCACAAGAATTAATGGAAAATGGAGATGAAATTTCAGAATTTCACTTTTTTGGCAGATTTTACATTTTAATCCATTTTTTTCCAGTAGCAAAGCAAAGGTTAACAGCCAAACAAAACTCAATATTTATTAACCTGATTCTGCGGTGTACAGAAACACCCTACATGTGGTTGTTAACTGCTGTATGGCCGCACGGCAGAGTGCAGTAGGAAAGGAACGCCATATGTGTCACAGATGATGTTGCAGATAGCTGGAACTTATAAATAAACATCCGACTGGCTTGATCCCAAACTAAGGAGCATATGGGTGAGCCCTATAAAACCCTAAGAGCTCTCCCTGACTGCTATGCCCATGCAAGTGTCTGAATGGTAGACGATTGCATGCCCACGTACCTAAGACTGTGTGACACCTGAAGACCCTATAATAGTGAGGGGACACGACCACTGGCTCCCTGCACTTAATACGGACGGAGTCAGGGTCACCTAAAATCAAGCCAGCAAGGAAACACAAATAAAGAAAAAGACTTATCTTAGCAAACAGCAGCAGCAGCCTCCAGCAGTGAACACCTCATCCAGGAAGTAGTATAAACCGCAAAGTGAGGCAGTATGGGAGGGAATATAAAGGGAGACAATTAGTCTAAATAAGTGACACCTGGGAGAAGGAAAGAAGAGGACAAAGTGAAACCAAAACAAAGAACGTCATGCAAGAGGTAGAGAAGAACGTCTGCCAGACCTTCTCACAGAACTGGCGGTGACAATATGGTTTTTGGATGGCAGATTTAGCTGAACTGGGACTGATGTCATGTTCCATTTGAAGCCCCCCTGATGCACCCCTACAGTAGAAACTCAAAAAGTGACCACATTTTGGAAACTATGGAATAAGGTGCCAGTTTTATTGGTACTATTTTGGGGGTACATATGATTTTTAATTGCTCTATATTACGTTTTTTGTGATACAAAGTAACCAAAAAAGGGATTTATTGGCACCGTTTTAATTTTTAACAACATTCATCTGACTGGTTTGTTTCAGTTTTACATAATAAAGCATTTTTGAAAACAAAAATTTGGTTTTTGTATCTCCATTTTCTGAATGCCCTATTTTTTTTATTTTTCTGCCCAGGGGGCTCATTTTTTGCAGGAAAATTTGATGTTTTTATTGGTACCATTTTTGGGTACATATGATTTTTTGATCATTAATTATTACACTTTATGTGGCAAGGTGACCAAAAAATTGGTTATTTTGGCGCAGTTTTTATTTATTTATTTTTACCTGAGGGATTAGGTCATGTGACTTTTTTATAGAGCAGATCGTTACGGACGTGGCAATATTTAATATGTCTACTTTTTCTTATTTATTCAAGTTTTACACAGTAATAGCATTTTTGAAACCGAAATAATGATATTTTAGTGTATCCATAGTCTGAGAGCCATAGCTAGATGAGGTGACGGTTTGATTGGTACTATTTTGGGCGGTATATGCCTTTTTTATCGCTAGGTGTGATGTAAGATGACAAAAATGGCATTTTTTTTACACTTTTTATTTTTTTACGGTGTTCACCTGAGGGGTTAGGTCATGTTATATTTTTATAGAGCTAGTTGTTATGGACATGGCGATACCTAATATGTATAAAAAATATATAATTTATTTCACTTTAGCACAATAGTAGCAGTTTTGAAGCAAAAAATAATCATATTTTAGTGTGTCCATTGAGAGTGATAGTTTTTTTAAATTTTTTGACCGTTTCTCTTAGGCCTCTTTCACACGGGAGAGATTTCCACGTGGGTGCAATGCGTGAGGTGAACGCATTTCACCCGCACTGAATCCGGACCCATTCATTTCTATGGCGCTGTGCACATGAGCGGTGATTTTAACGCATCACTTGTGCATTGCGTGAAAAATCGCAGCATGCTCCTTTTTGTGCGTTTTTCACGTAACACAGGCCCCATAGAAATGAATGGGGTTGCGTGAAAATCGCAAGCATCCGCAAGCAAGTGCAGATGCGGTGCGATTTTCACGCACGGGTGCTAGGTGACGATCGGGATGTGGACCCGATCATTATTATTTTCCCTTATAACAAGGTTATAAGGGAAAATGACAGCATTCTGAATACAGAATGCATAGTAAAATAGGGCTGGAGGGGTTAAAAAATAAATAAAAAAATTAACTCACCTTAATCCACTGTCACGACTGTGACTGATCCAGACAGGTCTGGGAGGAGAAGGTCGCAGCGACTTGCTACTCGCGATAGCTTGTGAGTTTGCTCCGTGGTTCAGGGTATGTCATCTGGGTTTTGCCTTGTGAACCTTTTTGTCCTGACTGGGAGTTTGTAGGCATCCTTCTCAGGTGAGTCCTGTCTGCCACTCCCAGCTACTATATTAGTTTCACTTTCACTTGCAGTCATTGCCAGATATAGTCCTTACTTCCAGTTCTATTCTGACCTTTGAAGGAGATCGTTTGATGGTGTTGCTGTGGAGCTCTTGTCCGGCGTGGACTGTCGTGATTGGGATCGCCTTCTCTGCTCGTGACTGGATAAGTCTATCTCTGATATAGTTTGTTTGTTGCTGTCTTCCCCTGCTGTTCTCCTAGACATGAGTGATGGTGACTAGTGCTCCCATCGGCCTTTCCCCACTCTAGGCCTTTTTAGGGTGACTGAGGGTTTAGGCATCCTGCTCGCCGCACGGGTTCACACCCCGTCTAGGGTATCAGGGCAGACAGGTGCCAACTTAGGGTTAGTCAGGGGTGGCCATACTATTCCCATCCGTAGATAAGGGTCCCCCTTCCCCTCCGTCTGGTGCGACACGACTGCTGCTGGGGTAGCGGTCGTGACATCCACTTGTTCGCACAGTCGGCATCTCTTCAGTCTTCTTTCTTTCGGGATGTGGACCTGGGTAAAGGACCTGTGGTGACGTCACTGCGCTCATCACATGGTCCATCACATGATCCATCACCATGGTTATGGATCATGTGAATGACCATGTGATGAGCGTAGTGACGTCATCAAAGGTCCTTTTCCTCACAGATGAAGACAGAAGAGATTCCGGCTGCACGAACAAGTGGATTAAGGTGAGTTAAATTTTTTTATATTTTTTTTAACCCCTCCAGCCCTATTTTACTATTCATTCTGTATTAATAACAAAGGAAAAAGGAAAGAAGCTCAAAGTACCAAAAATAACAATTAAATAAATATTTTATTGAATCAAAGACATGATTAAAAACGCACATACAATTGATGCCAAGGACAGGGTAGGGGGAACAGGGAAGGAGAAAACAAGCGCCACCCTGGATGAACACACTGGTCTCACAATACATACAGAAATAATAATAGGGTCATGAGAGAAATATGTATATAAGGTACAATGACCAACTCATGGATCTGATGTAGCAAGGTATATGTTAGATAGTGTGAGGTAAGTATAGATCAGTGAGAAAACCAACCATGGCTGTGGTGCATGGTGTGCTGACCAGAATAGTAATGCAGAAATTGTGTAAAGTCAGCAGAACAATAAATAAAAGCCAAGTGAGGAATCTCAACATTGACAGCACAGAGCCGTGGGAGGGAGACTATGATCTAAAACTTACCAAAGGTGGACCAAGTGTGGACAAGAGAACCAGGATAGCGCTACCCCAACTCGCGTTTCGGCGTGCCTTCGTCAGGGGGTCATTGTATCTTATATACATATTTCTCTCATGACCCTATTATTATTTCTGTTATTTCTATTATTTTTGGTACTTTGAGCTTCTTTCCTTTTTCCTTTGTTATTGTACTCGGTGCTTGTACCGAGTTACCTCGTTTCGGATGTCCCAGCACGTTTATATTGTGTAGGCACTGTACTCCTTGTGTTTTTCTCTTTTTTGTGCCTCATTCTGTATTAAGAATGCTATTATTTTCCCTTATAACCATGTTATAAGGGAAAATAATACAATCTACACAACCTTGAACCCAAACCTGAACTTTTGTGAAGAAGTTTGGGTCTGGGTACCACAGTCGGTTTTTTATCACGCGCGTGCAAAACACATTGAACCCGCACGATAAAAACTGAACAACGGAACGCAATCGCAGTCAAAACTGACTGCAATTGCGTACCTATTAGCGCGGGTTTGCCGCATCCGGACCTAATCCGGACACGCTCGTGTGAAAGAGGCCTTATATAGAATCTAATTTTTTGCGAGGTGAGGTGACGGTTTGATTGGTACTTAATTTGGGGGCATATGCCTTTTTTATCCATTGCTGTTGCAATTTTTGTGATGTAATGTGACAAAAATGGCATTTTTTTACACCGTTTTTTTTTTTTTTTTTTTTACGGTGTTTACCTGAGGGGTTAGGTCATGTGATATTTTTATAGAGCTGGTTGTTACGGATGTGGCGATACCTAATATGTATACTTTTTTATGTATTTCACTTTAGCACAATAAGAGCAGTTTTGAAACCAAAAAATTATGTTTTAGTGTCTCCATGTTCTGAGAGCTATAGTTTTTTTATTTTTTGGACGATTGCCTTATGTAGGGGCTAATTTTTTGCGAGGTGAGGTGACTGTTTTATTGATGCCATTTTGTGGGACATGCGCCTTTTTGATCGCTTGGTGTTGCACTTTTGGTGAGGTAAAGAGACAAAAATGGCTTTATTTGCACTGTTTTTATATTTTTTTTTTATGGTGTTTCTCGGACAGGGTGTATCATGTGATATATTTATAGAGCCGGTCATTATGGATGCGGCAATACCTAATATGTGTGGTCTTTTTTTTCTGTTTTTTTATTATAAAATAAGGGGAAAGGGGTGTTTCTTTTTTCTTTTTTTTACTTTATTAATTCTATTACTTTATTAATTTTTATTAAAAACACTTTTTTTTTACTTTTGTTTCTTTACTTTATTTCTGATATTCACTTTTAGGGGTCTGAACCCCTCTGCAATGCATAACAATACATCTGTATTGTAATGCATTGCCGTAATACAGTGAGTAGTACACAAACAGGTTGCCTAAGAGACCCAGCCTGAGGCTGGATCTCCTCGGTACCCGTAGAAGGCAGGTCCCGATGCCGTGCAAGGCATTGGGCAGCCTCTGCATGGCATCGGGCTGCCTTCTGACACATCGAGTCCCCGCCACAGCAGTGCAGGGACTCGATGCGCTCCCTCACCCGACACAAATCCCTTCTATGTTGCGGTCAGCGCAGACCACAGCATAGAAGGGGTTAATCCTCCAGCATTAGCTTTTACAGCGATGCCGGCGGATAAAGCAAGTGCCCTAGTACCAGGGACTGCCGGGCTCCTGCAGTGACCGCGCGCGCACCTCTCCGGTGCCTGCCCGATCACCATGACGTACTACTACGTCAAATTGCAGGAACGCAGTGGCTTCCATGACGTAATAGTACGTCATGTGTCAGGAAGGGGTTAATATTGATCTCAGATGCCACGATCAACAATGAACGTGGCATCTCAGGGGTTCAATGATGGAGGCAGTGCAATCTCCATTCCCTGTCATTGCACCCACTATTTAGAAAAAATGCGCTTCGTGACAAAGTAATTCCTCACAAAGGGATTTATTTATTTTTTATTCGGCGAAGAAGCCGAATCAAATTTTTAAGAACTGATCTCTAATCATTATATATAGTGCCGAACGACATAGACACTAGTTATTCCAGTGCTTCGTTAAAGGCCCATTAACACGTACAGATAATAATTGTAGTGATAACTTCAAACGGTCAAACAACAGATGCCCAAAAATTTTTAATACATAAGATTATTGTCTAGAAATAGCTGTTTAAAGGGAATCAATCTCCGGAAGCCTCCCTATCAAAGTGTTTAGAGGTATAGCTGTGGTTCACCTGATCAAAATATTGTTTATCTTTTGCTAATTCGAGACTCTGCTTCTTTTTTATAACGTGTCTAATGTGCCCGTTGATGGTCCATAGGATTGCTACATCACAATTCAGGGGGTTGTACAGTATGCCATTTGAGTTTGTTTATATATGTCTTTCTGGTGCAGTGCATTTATTTTATTGATTAAAACTAAAAGTTAAAGTTTTATCTCCCTTTTGCCCCTGCTGAAGTTTCTGTTAGTATGCTTTGCAATGATATATTGGGATATGGAATTTTGAAGATCCTGGAATAATATAGTTTATGTATAGGGATGAGCGAACCCGAACTGTATAGTTCGGGTTCGTACCGAATTTTGGGGTGTCCGTGACACGGACCCGAACCCGAACATTTTCGTAAAAGTCCGGGTTCGGGTTCGGTGTTCGGCGCTTTCTTGGCGCTTTTTGAAAGGCTGCAAAGCAGCCAATCAACAAGCGTCATACTACTTGCCCCAAGAGGCCATCACAGCCTTGCCTACTATTGGCATGGCTGTGATTGGCCAGTGCAGCATGTGATCCAGCCTCTATATAAGCTTGGGTCACGTAGCGCTGCACGTCACTCTGCTGATACAAGCGTAGGGAGAGGTTGCTGCTGCAACGTTAGGGCGAGATTAGGCAGATTAACTCCTCCAAAAGACTTAATTCAGTGATCGATCTCCAGCTGTGGATCATTGAAGTGCTGATATTGAATTTCTCACTTTTTTTAGGCTGCCCAGAGCGTTTTTATATCACTTTTTTCTGGGGTGATCTGCGGCCATTTTGTGGCTTGTGGTGCGCCAGCACAAGCTACCACCAAGTGCATTTAACCATCAATAGTGTGGTTATTTTTTGCTATATCCTACATCAGGTGCAGGCTGAGCCTGTGTCACCCAAGTGCATTTAACCATCAATAGTGTGGTTATTTTTTGGCCATATACTACATCAGGTGCAGGCTGAGCCTGTGTCACCCAAGTGCATTTAACCATCAATAGTGTGGTTATTTTTTGCTATATCCTACATCAGGGTCAAGCTTTCATCAAGTGCATTTAACCATCAATAGTGTGGTTATTTTTTGGCCATATACTACATCAGGTGCAGGCTGAGCCTGTGTCACCCAAGTGCATTTAACCATCAATAGTGTGGTTATTTTTTGGCCATATACTACATCAGGTGCAGGCTGAGCCTGTGTCACCCAAGTGCATTTAACCATCAATAGTGTGGTTATTTTTTGCTATATCCTACATCAGGGTCAAGCTTTCATCAAGTGCATTTAACCATCAATAGTGTGGTTATTTTTTGGCCATATACTACATCAGGTGCAGGCTGAGCCTGTGTCACCCAAGTGCATTTAACCATCAATAGTGTGGTTATTTTTTGCTATATCCTACATCAGGGTCAAGCTTTCATCAAGTGCATTTAACCATCAATAGTGTGGTTATTTTTTGGCCATATACTACATTAGGTGCAAGCTGAGCCTGTGTCACCCAAGTGCATTTAACCATCAATAGTGTGGTTATTTTTTGGCCATATACTACATCAGGGGCAAGTTAAGCCTGTCACCCAGCGCCTAAAAAATAGGCCTGACATTTCTATTCCTCCAAATCAGTACAGTTTTAGCTGGTCAAGTTATATTTAGTGACCGTAAAAGCACAGTTTTTGTTCTGGGTTGAAAAACTATTCCCAAATTTGCCATTCTCAAAATTAGTAGTTTCTGCTATATCAGGCCTACTTTAAATCTATCCCAAAAAGGATATCTTAGATTGAAGGTGCTGATAGTGTCATTCTGAAAAACTTAACACACACGCTACCGTGCAGATACAAGTCTAATTCTGTGATTAAAGGTATATCTGTCACACAGCGCGTAAAAAATAGGCCTGACATTTCTATTCAACCAAATCTGTACTGTTTTAGCTGGTCAAATTATTTGTAGTGACCGTAAAAGCACAGTTTTTGTTCTGGGTTGAAAAACTATTCCCAAATTTGCCATTCTCAAAATTAGTAGTTTCTGCTATATTAGGCCTACTTTAAATCTATCCCAAAAAGGATATCTTAGATTGAAGGTGCTGATAGTGTCATTCTGAAAAACTTAACACACACGCTACAGTGCAGATACAAGTCTAATTCTGTGATTAAAGGTATATCTGTCACACAGCGCGTAAAAAATAGGCCTGACATTTCTATTCAACCAAATCTGTACTGTTTTAGCTGGTCAAATTATTTGTAGTGACCGTAAAAGCACAGTTTTTGTTCTGGGTTGAAAAACTATTCCCAAATTTGCCATTCTCAAAATTAGTAGTTTCTGCTATATCAGGCCTACTTTAAATCTATCCCAAAAAGGATATCTTAGATTCAAGGTGCTGATAGTGTCATTCTGAAAAACTTAACACACACGCGACAGTGCAGATACAAGTCTAATTCTGTGATTAAAGGTATATCTGTCACACAGCGCGTAAAAAATAGGCCTCATATTTATATTCAACCAAATCTGTACTGTTTTAGCTGGTCAAATTATTTGTAGTGACCGTAAAAGCACAGTTTTTGTTCTGGGTTGAAAAACTATTCCCAAATTTGCCATTCTCAAAATTAGTAGTTTCTGCTATATCAGGCCTACTTTAAATCTATCCCAAAAAGGATATCTTAGATTGAAGGTGCTGATAGTGTCATTCTGAAAAACTTAACACACACGCTACAGTGCAGATACAAGTCTAATTCTGTGATTAAAGGTATATCTGTCACACAGCGCGTAAAAAATAGGCCTGATATTTCTATTCAAACAAATCTGTACTGTTTTAGCTGGCCAAATTATTTGTAGTGACCGTAAAAGCACAGTTTTTGTTCTGGGTTGAAAAACTATTCCCAAATTTGCCCTTCTCAAAATTAGTAGTTTCTGCTATATCAGGCCTACTTTAAATCTATTTGCAAAAAGGATATCTTAGATTCAAGGTGCTGATAGTGTCATTCTGAAAAAACTTAACACACACGCTACAGTGCAGATACAAGTCTAATTCTGTGATTAAAGGTATATCTGTCACACAGCGCGTAAAAAATAGGCCTGACATTTCTATTCAAACAAATCTGTACTGTTTTAGCTGGTCAAATTATTTGTAGTGACCGTAAAAGCACAGTTTTTGTTCTGGGTTGAAAAACTATTCCCAAATTTGCCCTTCTCAAAATTAGTAGTTTCTGCTATATCAGGCCTACTTTAAATCTATCCCAAAAAGGATATCTTAGATTCAAGGTGCTGATAGTGTCATTCTGAAAAACTTAACACACACGCGACAGTGCAGATACAAGTCTAATTCTGTGATTAAAGGTATATCTGTCACACAGCGCGTAAAAAATAGGCCTCATATTTATATTCAACCAAATCTGTACTGTTTTAGCTGGTCAAATTATTTGTAGTGACCGTAAAAGCACAGTTTTTGTTCTGGGTTGAAAAACTATTCCCAAATTTGCCATTCTCAAAATTAGTAGTTTCTGCTATATCAGGCCTACTTTAAATCTATCCCAAAAAGGATATCTTAGATTGAAGGTGCTGATAGTGTCATTCTGAAAAACTTAACACACACGCTACAGTGCAGATACAAGTCTAATTCTGTGATTAAAGGTATATCTGTCACACAGCGCGTAAAAAATAGGCCTGACATTTCTATTCAACCAAATCTGTACTGTTTTAGCTGGTCAAATTATTTGTAGTGACCGTAAAAGCACAGTTTTTGTTCTGGGTTGAAAAACTATTCCCAAATTTGCCCTTCTCAAAATTAGTAGTTTCTGCTATATCAGGCCTACTTTAAATCTATTCGCAAAAAGGATATCTTAGATTCAAGGTGCTGATAGTGTCATTCTGAAAAAACTTAACACACACGCTACAGTGCAGATACAAGTCTAATTCTGTGATTAAAGGTATATCTGTCACACAGCGCGTAAAAAATAGGCCTCACATTTATATTCAACCAAATCTGTCATTACTTGTGTGCCTGTATTAGTGTAATACGTTACCTAAATAGATAGCCAGACAGTGTTAGGTGTCTGTAAAAAAAGGCCTGAATTTTAATTCAATACATTGGCCTGAATAATATTTTTCTTACTGTGGTGAACGGTAACAATGAGGAGAACAACTAGTAAGGGACGCGGACGTGGACATGGTCGTGGTGGTGTTAGTGGACCCTCTGGTGCTGGGAGAGGACGTGGCCGTTCTGCCACAGCCACACGTCCTAGTGTACCAACTACCTCAGGTCCCAGTAGCCGCCAGAATTTACAGGGATATTTGGTGGGGCCCAATGCCGTTCTAAGGATGGTAAGGCCTGAGCAGGTACAGGCATTAGTCAATTGGGTGGCCGACAGTGCATCCAGCACGTTCACATTTTCTCCCACCCAGTCTTCTGCAGAAAGCACACAGATGGCGCATGAAAACCAAGCCTATCAGTCTGTCACATCACCCCCATGCATATCAGGGAAACTGTCTGAGCCTCAAGTTATGCAGCAGTCTCTTATGCTGTTTGAAGACTCTGCTGGCAGGGTTTCCCAAGGGCATCCACCTAGCCCTTCCCCAGGGGTGGAAGAGATAGAATGCACTAACGCACAACCACTTATGTTTCCTGATGATGAGGACATGGGAATACTACCTCAGCACGTCTCTGATGATGACGAAACACAGGTGCCAACTGCTATGTCTTTCTGCAGTGTGCAGACTGAACAGGAGGTCAGGGATCAAGACTGGGTGGAAGACGATGCAGGGGACGATGAGGTCCTAGACCCCACATGTAATGAAGGTCGTGCCACTGACTTTCACAGTTCGGAGGAAGAGGCAGTGGTGAGACCGAGCCAACAGCGTAGCAAAAGACAAAGAGGGAGCAGTGGGCAAAATCAGAACACCCGCCGCCAAGAGACTCCGCCTGCTACTGACCGCCGCCATCTGGGACCGAGCACCTCAAAGGCAGCTTCAAGGAGTTCCCTGGCATGGCACTTCTTTAAACAATGTGCTGACGACAAGACCCGAGTGGTTTGCACGCTGTGCCATCAGAGCCTGAAGCGAGGCATTAACGTTCTGAACCTTAGCACAACCTGCATGACCAGGCACCTGCATGCAAAGCATGAACTGCAGTGGAGTAAACACCTTAAAAACAAAGAAGTCACTCAGGCTCTTCCTGCTACCTCTTCTGCTGCTGCCGCCTCGGCCTCTTCTGCTGCTGCCGCCGCCGCGGCCTCTTCCTCCGCCTCTGGAGGAACGTTGGCACCTGCTGCCCAGCAAACATGGGATGTACCACCAACACCACCACCTGCGTCACAAAGCATCTCAACCATGTCACACGGCAGCGTTCAGCTCTCCATCTCACAAACATTTGAGAGAAAGCGTAAATTCCCACCTAGCCACCCTCGATCCCTGGCCCTGAATGCCAGCATTTCTAAACTACTGGCCTATGAAATGCTGTCATTTAGGCTGGTGGACACAGACAGCTTCAAACAGCTCATGTCGCTTGCTGTCCCACAGTATGTTGTTCCCAGCCGGCACTACTTCTCCAAGAGAGCCGTGCCTTCCCTGCACAACCAAGTGTCCGATAAAATCAAGTGTGCACTGCGCAACGCCATCTGTGGCAAGGTCCACCTAGCCACAGATACGTGGACCAGTAAGCACGGCCAGGGACGCTATATCTCCCTAACTGCACACTGGGTAAATGTAGTGGCGGCTGGGCCCCAGGCGGAGAGCTGTTTGGCGCACGTCCTTCCGCCGCCAAGGATCGCAGGGCAACATTCTTTGCCTCCTGTCTCCTCCTCCTCCTACTCAGCTTCCTCCTCCGCTTCTTCCACCTGCTCATCCAGTCAGCCACACACCTTCATCACCAACTTCAGCACAGCCCGGGGTAAACGTTAGCAGGCCGTTCTGAAACTCATATGTTTTGGGGACAGGCCCCACACCGCACAGGAGTAGTGGCGGGGTATAGAACAACAGACCGACGAGTGGTTGCTGCCGGTGAGCCTCAAGCCCGGCCTGGTGGTGTGCGATAATGGGCGAAATCTCGTTGCAGCTCTGGGACTAGCCAGTTTGATGCACATCCCTTGCCTGGCGCATGTGCTGAATTTGGTGGTGCAGAAGTTCATTCGCAACTACCCCGACATGTCAGAGCTGCTGCATAAAGTGCGGGCCGTCTTCGCGCTTCCGGTGTTCACACCCTGCTGCTGCTCGCCTGTCTGCGCTACAGCGTAACTTCGGCCTTCCCGCTCACCGCCTCATATGCGATGTGCCCACCAGGTGGAACTCCACCTTGCACATGCTGGACAGACTGTGCGAGCAGCAGCAGGCCATAGTGGAGTTTCAGCTGCAGCACGCACGGGTCAGTCGCATTGCGGAACAGCACCACTTCACCACCAATGACTGGGCTTCCATGCGAGACCTGTGTGCCCTGTTGCGCTGTTTTGAGTACTCCACCAACATGGCCAGTGGCGATGACGCCGTTATCAGCGTTACAATACCACTTCTATGTCTCCTTGAGAAAACACTTAGGGCGATGATGGAAGAGGAGGTGGCCCAGGAGGAAGAGGAGGAAGAGGGATCATTTTTAGCACTTTCAGGCCAGTCTCTTAGAAGTGACTCATAGGGAGGTTTTTTGCAACACCAGAGGCCAGGTACAAATGTGGCCAGACAGGGCCCACTACTGGAGGACGAGGAGGACGAGGATGAGGAGGAGGTGGAGGAGGATGAGGATGAAGCATGTTCACAGCGGGGTGGCACCCAAAGCATCGCGGGCCCATCACTGGTGCGTGGCTGGGGGAAAACACAGGACGATGACGATACGCCTCCAACAGCGGACAGCTTGTCCTTACCTCTGGGCAGCCTGGCACACATGAGCGACTACATGCTGCAGTGCCTGCGCGACGACAGCAGAGTTGCCCACATTTTAACGTGTGCGGACTACTGGGTTGCCACCCTGCTGGATCCCCGGTACAAAGACAATGTGCCCACCTTACTTCCTACACTGGAGCGTGATAGGAAGATGCGCGATTATAAGCGCACGTTGGTAGACGCGCTACTGAGAGCATTCCCAAATGTCACAGGGGAACCAGTGGAAGCCCAAGGCGAAGGCAGAGGAGAAGCAAGAGGTCGCCATCGCAGCTGTGTCACGGCCAGCTCCTCTGAGGGCAGGGTTAGCATGGCAGAGATGTGGAAAAGTTTTGTCACCACGCCACAGCTAAGTGCACCACGACCTGATACGGAACGTGTTAGCAGGAGGCAACATTTCACTAACATGGTGGAACAGTACCTGTGCACACCCCTCCACATACTGACTGATGGTTCGGCCCCATTCAACTTCTGGGTCTCCAAATTGTCCACGTGGCCAGAGCTAGCCTTTTATGCCTTGGAGGTGCTGGCCTGCCCGGCGGCCAGCGTTTTGTCTGAACGTGTATTCAGCACGGCAGGGGGCGTCATTACAGACAAACGCAGCCGCCTGTCTACAGCCAATGTGGACAAGCTGACGTTCATAAAAATGAACCAGGCATGGATCCCACAGGACCTGTCCATCCCTTGTGCAGATTAGACATTAACTACCTCCCCTTAACAATATATTATTCTACTCCAGGGCACTTCCTCATTCAATACTATTTTTATTTTCATTTTACCATTATATTGCGGGGCAACCCAAAGTTGAATGACCCTCTCCTCTGTCTGGGTGCCGGGGCCTAAATGTGTGACAGTGGCCTGTTCCAGTGGTGGGTGACGTGAAGCCTGATTCTCTGCTATGACATGAAGACTGATTCTGTGCTGATATGAAGCCAGATTCTCTGTTACGGGACCTCTCTCCTCTGTCTGGGTGCCGGGGCCTAAATATGTGACAGTGGCCTGTTCCAGTGGTGGGTGACGTGAAGCCTGATTCTCTGCTATGGCATGAAGACTGATTCTCTGCTGACATTAAGCCTGAATCTCTGTTATGGGACCTCTCTCCTCTGCCTGGGTGCCTGGGCCTAAATATGTGACAGTGGCCTGTTCCAGTGGTGGGTGACGTGAAGCCTGATTCTCTGCTATGACATGAAGACTGATTCTGTGCTGACATGAAGCCAGATTCTCTGTTACGGGACCTTTCTCCTCTGTCTGGGTTCTGGGCCTAAATATGTGACAGTGGCCTGTTCCAGTGGTGGGTGACGTGAAGCCTGATTCTCTGCTATGACATGAAGACTGATTCTTTGCTGACATGAAGCCTGAATCTATGTTATGGGACCTCTCTCCTCTGCCTGGGTGCCTGGGCCTAAATATGTGACAGTGGCCTGTTCCAGTGGTGGGTGACGTGAAGCCTGATTCTTTGCTATGACATGAAGACTGATTCTCTGCTGACATGAAGCCTGAATCTCTGTTATGGGACCTCTCTCCTCTGCCTGGGTGCCTGGGCCTAAATATGTGACAGTGGCCTGTTCCAGTGGTGGGTGACGTGAAGCCTGATTCTCTGCTATGACATGAAGACTGATTCTGTGCTGACATGAAGCCAGATTCTCTGTTACGGGACCTCTCTCCTCTGTCTGGGTGCCTGGGCCTAAATATGTGACAGTGGCCTGTTCCAGTGGTGGGTGACGTGAAGCCTGATTCTCTGCTATGACATGAAGACTGATTCTCTGCTGACATGAAGCCTGAATCTCTGTTATGGGACCTCTCTCCTCTGCCTGGGTGCCTGGGCCTAAATATGTGACAGTGGCCTGTTCCAGTGGTGGGTGACGTGAAGCCTGATTCTCTGCTATGACATGAAGACTGATTCTCTGCTGACATGAAGCCTGAATCTCTGTTATGGGACCTATCTCCTCTGCCTGGGTGCCTGGGCCTAAATATGTGACAGTGGCCTGTTCCAGTGGTGGGTGACGTGAAGCCTGATTCTCTGCTATGACATGAAGACTGATTCTGTGCTGACATGAAGCCAGATTCTCTGTTACGGGACCTCTCTCCTCTGTCTGGGGGCCTGGGCCTAAATATGTGACATTGGCCTGTTCCAGTGGTGGGTGACGTGAAGCCTGATTCTCTGCTATGACATGAAGACTGATTCTCTGCTGACATGAAGCCTGAATCTCTGTTATGGGACCTCTCTCCTCTGCCTGGGTGCCTGGGCCTAAATATGTGACAGTGGCATGTTCCAGTGGTGGGTGACGTGAAGCCTGATTCTCTGCTATGACATGAAGACTGATTTTGTGCTGACATGAAGCCAGATTCTCTGTTACGGGACCTCTCTCCTCTGTCTGGGTGCCTGGGCCTAAATATGTGACAGTGGCCTGTTCCAGTGGTGGGTGACGTGAAGCCTGATTCTTTGCTATGACATGAAGACTGATTCTCTGCTGACATGAAGCCTGAATCTCTGTTATGGGACCTCTCTCCTCTGCCTGGGTGCCTGGGCCTAAATATGTGACAGTGGCCTGTTCCAGTGGTGGGTGACGTGAAGCCTGATTCTCTGCTATGACATGAAGACTGATTCTGCGCTGACATGAAGCCTGAATCTCTGTTATGGGACCTCTCTCCTCTGCCTGGGTGCCTGGGCCTAAATATGTGACAGTGGCCTGTTCCAGTGGTGGGTGACGTGAAGCCTGATTCTCTGCTATGACATGCAGACTGATTCTCTGCTGACATGAAGCCAGATTCTTTGTTACGGGACCTCTCTCCTCTGCCTGTGTGCCTGGGCCTAAATATCTGACAATGGACTGTTTCAGTGTTGGGTGACGTAAAGCCTGATTCTCTGCTATGAAATGCAGACTGATTCTCTGCTGACATGAAGCCAGATTCTCTGTTATGGGACTTCTCTCCTCTGCCTGGGTGCCGGGGCCTAAATATATGACAATGGACTGTTACAATGGTGGGTGACGTGAAGCCAGATTCTCTGCTATGGCATGAAGACTGATTCTCTGCTGACGTGAAGCCAGATTCTCTGCTATGGGACCTCTCTCCAATTGATATTGGTTTATTTTTATATATTTTATTTTTATTTTAATTCATTTCCCTATCCACATTTGTTTGCAGGGGACTTACCTACATGTTGCTGCCTTTTGCAGCACTCTAGCTCTTTCCTGGGCTGTTTTACAGCCTTTTTAATGCCGAAAAGTTCGGGTCCCCATTGACTTCAATGGGGTTCGGGACGAAGTTCGGGTCGGGTTCGGATCCCGAACCCGAACATTTCCGGGAAGTTCGGCCGAACTTCTCGAACCCGAACATCCAGGTGTTTGCTCAACTCTATTTATGTATTGTTATTTTATTGTTATTTTTGTCTCATGGAATTACATTATAAATTAGTGAGTCACACATTTGTTGCTTTGGTTGTTGATTGTTACTCCTGAGCAATGTTTATTTTTCTTATTTACACCTAGATCTTCAGCTAATCAAACACTGATGTCTAAGATTATATGACATTATAAGGCAACTTTATTGATATGTGAATTCTCAGTTTGTAGATTCAATATGTGTCTGAGCAGCTCAAAATAATGGCAATAGAACTATTTCTGTATTGTTAAAAGGTAGCAGATATAGTAGAGCTGAATTTGTAATCTGCTGCTTTTGTGTTTCATAATAATGAACTCCTGAGTTAAGAAAATGCATTATGGAAAAAGTCCTACCTGAATAGTGAATCTTTTGGGTTGCTACAGATGTAGGTCAGCATCTCTTCTGTGGAATCTGGGGGCAATGGTAGATTTGGAAGAAAATCATTGGTAGTAGGAAAATCAGGGAGTAAAAATGTATTGTCAGTCAAGAAAAATGTAAGGGCTGGCAGTGGCTATGCAATATGATAATCCAAGCAGAAGGCCATGGTTGGCAGAGTTACTGCAGTACAATAATCTAAGCTGAAGGTCACGGCTGGCCGAGTCCATGCAATACATTAATCCAAGAAGAAGGTTAGAGCTGGCCGAGTCCATGCAAAATGATAATCCAAGCAAACAAGGTCAAAGGCAAATGTTAAAATTTCAAAATCATGGTTAATGCAGGTCAATCCATGCACTATATGAACTAACAAACCTAATTGCTCAAGAAAAGCTGAAATGAGGAAGTGGTGTTGTGACGGACAAAATGGGCACACAACCATACCCTCAGTTGTACTCAAGATTTTCATGTATTGTATTATATCTGACCAGACATATTTATACATATATTTATAGGGCCCTAACCAAAGGCATTAGAGGAATATTAAAAAATTTTTAATTAGGATGTTTTGCACTTTTCTACACATCAAAAAAACATGAGCATTGGTGCAAGGAAAATGAATGAAGGATTGGTGGGAGTCCAGACCCCAACAATAATAGTATGTCCTAGCAATATCCCTTCATTTTGATGGGACAAACTCTTAAATTATTAATACATGTTGCTACAGATTTAAACAGCACTCCTTAAACTTGTTGATTTCTATTTGGCTCTGTATGAAGTGTGCTCCCCTAGTGGTAACTTCAAACAATCAGAATTTAATTATTTGAAAGGTGAACATGGCTGATTTCTTCCAGAAACAGTGCCACTCCTATCCATGGGTTGTGTGTGGTAATGCAGTTCAGCTGTGTTAAAGTGAATGAGCTGCAATGCCACACACAACCTGTGGACAGATAAGATGGTGCTCTGTAGTAAATAGTGGAAAATAATTCAGTTATATAAATGCCACCCTTGCATTCAAGCATGCAATATAATATTCTCTTAGAATAAAGACTTTATTGACACACTGCAGTCCTGGGAAACCAAAGCCATAATATTATTTTGCTCAAATATTGTTACCATTTATCTTCATTATTAACTTACATGTTCTCATTGACTTGTGTTATCTAGAAAGCAGAGATATTTCATTGTGTTTTTTTCTTTTTCTGTAACCTGCAAATCATCAGTCATTGGGGACTTTCCATTTACCTGAAGCGATGCTGAACCTTAAGGTGATGCTGCAGGAGGAAAGAAGGTTTCAGCTTTCATCCATCAGTTCTGTGGCTGACAATTTCCTTCATGCAGACACTGACATTTTAGCAAATTTCCTAGTTTAATTCTCTTTTATTAATGTAACACATTTGTGTTCTCCAAGGTTGAATTACATCCCCAGCTTTGCGCTCTGCTTTTCAGAGAAATGAAAGCTTCTGATGCTGACAAATACTGCTGCAGATGGCATTTAAGTGTCAGAACGCAATAGAAAAAAACTGGAGTTGCTTTGCTTTTGAAACCTGATGCTATCAAGACATTCATCAAAGTGACAAGACTACAAAAGTCCTACATAGTGTTCTCCTGACAATTCATTGAGAATACAGTCTGTCCTCCACTGCATATTGCTCACTGTTACAACTTCAGTTTCAGTGGTTTTGTAATTAAAAAGAAATCATCATTTAAAACATTGCTACATGGTACAACACATACACGATTCAATGTGGGTAAGCTGTACATACATTGTGCAGAACATCTATTCAGATGGAAATTTGAATTATAAATAGATGTGGCTTTTTCCTAATGAGCTCGGAAAAATTCTCCCTTTTAATTTGGACAGCAAGAATGCAATGTGGATATGGAAAAGGTAGGGTAATAGTGGCATGTGACCGCAATAGTAGCGCCAGCAGTAACAGTACAGCATGGAAAACACAAGACATTAGATGTGTATGTGGCTGTTTAGGGCTAGTTGTAAGAGTAGTGATAGCTGTGTAGCGGTTTAGGTATTGGCAGTAAGAGTAATGGAATAAGAAGTAGGGAGAAGCAGAAGGAAGTAGAAGCTATGGTGGCGGCAGCAGCAGCTATGATGGTGGGCAGGCATACAGTGGCAGTAGCATGAAGGCAACAGCAGCCATATTTCTGGAACATTATAGTGAGCAGCCAGACAGTGGCAGTTGCATGATGGCAACAGCAGCAGCTATATGGTACAGAACATCATAGTAGGTGGGGGAACAGCAGCAGTGGCCTCAGTCAAAGGTGTGTGAAAATCCTTACAGCCCTTTGACAAAGGCAAGATTTTGTACACTGGTGGAGGACAGGTTTGGGTGTTGCGATGCCACCTGCTGCACTGAAAACCCTCTGTGAGATGATGCTGGAAGCTGGGAAAGAGAGTGCATACTTGTCATGCTTCGGTGTGGGAGGGAAACACCACACCGAGCAAGAGGGAAGGGGGACAGGGAATCAGGCCTGAGAGCAAGAAAGGCAGATGAACACCTCCTAGTAAAACACTAGCCAAAATCCTGACTGATTACCAGTATGAACAGACCCCAGAGGTAGGTGTGTTCATACGAAGGAATACCTAGAGTCCTGTCTAGCCCGATAGGACCCTGCTAATAATGGCAGGGACGAGACTTCCTGTTCCTCCAAAAGGAAGGATGAACAGGATTCACCTTCAGGCCAATACAAACAATAAGGAAATGCAACACTAAACCCAAACAAAATACAAGAGGAGAAAGGAAAGACTTAACTTCAAAGAGGCAATAGAAGGACCAGGAACTCCCCCGAGATCCACACACCAGCAATCCACAACGGAAACTGTAGCTATAAACCGCACAGCACTGTAGGAGAACATTAGCAATACCTAAGGCAAGGGGTGTGGCCAGTACCAGAAACAACACAGACGCCTATTGATCCACAAGGAAAACCTGGCAGATCAAACCATGTGTTGCCAGTCTCACCGATCTCCTTCCACCTGCTGCAGGAACGTCCGCAACAATACTGGGTCAGTTCCTGCCATTCTTACAATCTGGCTGCCCAGAAGTCCATTGGGTCAGAGTGCGTGGTATATGCCGGAGAAAAGCCAGAGTTCAGGTAGGTCTGAACCTGGGCGTTCAGGCAGTACATCTCCCTTAGCTGGCTCGGTGCCGTGGCACATAGAAAAATGTCTCCATCATGATGTTACTGAACTGCATGCTGAGGCTTCTGCTGCTTGTGGTAATGGAAACTGGGTGACCCTGCGTGAGTAGGTGAGGAGCCTCCCAGTCATATATACTGGTGTCAGGAGTGTACTCGCTGAATGCTGTGGAACACTGCATACACAGTGTATCCTGGTCATCATGGTTTAAATTTTGAGTTGTTGAGGAAAAAGCCAGGATTCGATTTCTTGCTGAAGGACACGGAGCAGATCCTCCCCTGTGTGACTCCGTTTGCCAAGACAAATGAGGTCAAGAACAGCATGAGACCGCCGTGCCCTGCACATGTGGTATGCTGGAGGGGCACTGTGAATTGTCCCTGCAGTGGAGGCTGAGGACACATTGGAGGATGAGGAGGCAGAGATTGTCGCTGGACCAACGGCGTGGCAAAGTGGAGGCGGAAGCGGCGTCACCTGGCCAAGTTGCTGGTGTGGCTGTGCAGGAACCACATTTACCCTGTGGGCCGTAGAGGACATGTACTGTCCCTAACCGCAGTTACACCTCCACACGTTGGCGCTGCCGTACACTTTGGCAGACACCGACAGAGTGGCCCACCTTCAGTTCTACATATTTGTGCAGGGCTGGTACTACCTTTTTGGCAAATAAATTATGGCTTGGGACTCTCCACCTTGGCACAAGCCATAAGTTCTCTGAAAGGTGCAGAGTCCACCACTTTAAAGGGAGGGATTGCAGCGCCAACAAATTGGACAGGAGCACTTTCAGCTTCTGCGCTGTTGGATGAGTGCACGCATACTGTTGTCTATTGGCAATTGCTTCGTGATCGATTGCTGACGGAATGAGTGACAAGGAGAAGGAGGAAAAACATCGGGACCAGCAGATGATGGGATTGACAGACAGCTCCCTTTGGCTGAGGTGGTGGAGCCTTGACTACCTGAAACCAGGTGTGGTGTGTGCCACTGGGTGATGCATCAGTTGCTGCAGCAGGCTGGACCACTACATCAGAGCCATGGTTCTCCCAGGCCACTGCATGGCGATGTTGCATATGTTGACGCAGGGCCGTAGTTCCAGCATTGGCACCCAGGCCACCCTTCACCTTCTCCCCACAGATTCTACATATGGCCACATTCACCTCCTCCAGCGGATTAAGAAACCGCTGAGTAGGTGACAGGGCTCCAAAATGGTCGCCAATGCGACGTAGAATTTACAAATGGCGACAAGACTTTTTAGTCTTGTCGCCATTTGCGACTAGACCCGCCGCCGCAGCTCTGCTCAATACAGCGGCGGGCACAGGAGCTGATAGTTCTCTGCCCCGCCGCCGATGTTCTTCTCAGCAGCGCAGAGGAGAAGGAGTCTCTCCCTCCCCCCTGTGCTGCCGCCGCCAATAGGAAAAGAGAAACGGGAGGAGGAGGAGGGGCTGTGGCCACTGCGCCGCCAATGAAGATAACTGACCTGTTAATACAAATACAGGAGGTGGGTGCCGGAATCAAATAGCCGGCACCCGACCTCTATGACAGGGAGCGGTACCTGAAGAGTTAACTGCCACTGATCGCAGCTCCCTGTCATAGAGGTCGGGTGCCGGCTATTTGATTCCGGCACCCGCCTCCTGTATTTGTATTAACAGGTCAGTTAACTTCATTGGTGGCACAGTGCGCCCCCCCCAGTATAATAAACATTGGTTGCGCAGTGGGAAGTGCCAATGAGGGTTAAAAAATTAAAAAACTCACCTCCTCCAATTGATCGCGTAGCTGCCGGTCTCCTGTTCTTTCTTCAGGACCTGTGGTGACGTCACTGAGCTCATCACATGGTCCATTACCATGGTGATGGATCATGTGATGAGCACAGTGATGTCACCACAGGTCTTTTGACAGGTCCTGAAGAAAGAACAGGAGACCGGCTGCTACGCGATCAATTGGAGGAGGTGAGTTAATTATTTTTTTATTTTTTAACCCTCATTGGCACTGCCCACTGCGCCACCAATGTTTATTATACTGGGGGGGGGCACACTGTGCCACCAATGTTTATTATACTGGGGGGCGCACTGTGCTACCAATGTTTATTATACTGGGGTGTTGGGTGGGCACACTGCGCCACCAATGTTTATTACACTGGGGTGTTGGGGGGCACATTATACTGGGGTGTTGGGGGGGGCACACTGCGCCACCAATGTTTATTACACTGGGGTGTTGGGGGGGGGCGCACTGTGCCACCAATGTTTATTATACTGGGGGGGGCGCACTGTGCCACCAATGTTTATTATACTGGGGTGTTGGGGGGGGCACACTGCGCCACCAATGTTTTTTATACTGGGGGGGACGCACTGTGCCACCAATGTTTATTATACTGGGGTGTTGGGGGGCACACTGAGCCACCAATGTTTATTACACTGGGGTGTTGGGGGGGGCACACTGCGCCATCAATGTTTATTATACTTGGGGGGGCGCACTGTGCCACCAATGTTTATTATACTGGGGTGTTGGGGGGGTGCACTGCGCCACCAATGTTTATTATACTGGGGTGTATATAAAGTTTATTATATTGACCTTCTACTATGCATTCTGTATTAAAGAATGCTATTATTTTTCCTTATAACCATGTTATAAGGGAAAATAATACAGTGAATAGACTTTCATCCTAGCAACCGTGCGTGAAAATCGCACCGCATCCGCACTTGCTTGCGGATGCTTGCGTTTTTCACGCAGCCCCATTAACTTCTATGGGGCCTGCGTTGCGTGAAAAATGCACAATATAGAGCATTCTGCGATTTTCACGCAACACACAAGTGATGCGTGAAAATCATCGCTCATGTGCACAGCCCCATAGAAGTGAATGGGTCCGGATTCAGTTCGGGTGCATTCCGGTATTTTGAATGCCGGATCCGGCACTAATACATTCCTATGGGGAAAAATGCCGGATCCGGCATTCAGGCAAATCTTCTGGGTTTTTTTGCCGGAGATAAAACCGAAGCATGCTGCCGTTTTATCTTTTGCCTGATCAGTCAAAATGACTGAACTAAAGACATCCTGATGCATCCTGAACGGATTACTCTCCTTTCAGAATGCATGGGGATAAAACTGATCAGTTCTTTTCCGGTATAGAGCCCCTAGGACGGAACTCTATGCCGGAAATGAAAAACGCTAGTGTGAAAGTACCCTAAAATATTAAGTTTAAAGGGGTTATCCCATCTTAGACAATGGGGGCATATCTCTAGGATATCCCCCCATTGTCTGATAGGTGCGGGTCCCAGAGGTGGGACCCGCACCTACAAGGAGAACAGAGCGGAGAAAGTGGAGGAGGGCGCACTGCGCATGCGCAGCCGCCCTCCATTCATTTCTATGGAGCCGCCGAAAATAGCCGAGCGCTGGCTATTTCCGTCGGCCCCATAGAAATGAATGGGAGCGAGGCCGCTCATGCGCGGTGCGCTCCCATTCACTTCAGTGGGAGAGGCGGGGAACTGCGCCTGGTGGTGGACGGATCCTGGGAAACCCGGGGTCCTCCAGCCACAACTCTCCCCGGCTCCGTTCTCGTTGTAGAGGTGGGACCCGCACCTATCAGACAATGGGGGCATATCCTAGCGATATGCCCCCATTGTCTAAGATGGGATAATCCCTTTAAATCCCCCTTTCCCAATTTTACATATAAAATATATAAACATAGCGCTGCGTCCGAAAAGTCCAAACTATTAAAAAATATCTCCTATGCGGTGAGCATTCGCCATTTTTTAGTCACCCAAAAAAATAGGATAGGACTGTTCTATTATGGGCCGAACGTTTCATAAAATGCAAAATGCACGTGGCTTTTTTTGGTGTTTTTTTTTTTTGCGCAGTATTTATGGTGACGAAAGCGAATCCAAATTTTGGTATCGAAACAACCCTACGCCGATTTGATCGGCGTAGCGTTGTCACGATACCAAAATTTTGATTCGCTTTCGATTTGGCGACTAAAAATTTGATTTGGCTCCTAAATTTTTCAGTTCAGGAGCCAATTGCTACTAGGTATTTTTTTTAGTCTGGAGCACCTGGTGATTTTACCACCAACACTACGCACTGTCTAAATGCCACCGCCGCTTTCTCCTTCAACCCCTGCACTGCTACTTTTCGGGCAGGTAGGCTCCCTCGTTGGCTCCTGATCTTTCACTGCTGCCACCCTGCTGACTCCTGCCCACGCTAGTGACTTGATGGCTCTGCCGCTGGCTCACAGGCAAGCTGCCACCATCTTCTCCTGATGATGATGAAGCCCCTTCATCATCCGGCTCCCAAGTGCGATCAGCTACAGTACATCATCATCAAGTACTGTCTGCACGTCACTGATGTCCTCCTCAACGGTCTCTGGGTCAGAAGACTGATCACTCACAACACCAGCTACTGCACCACTCTCCTCATCACTACTTGCCCACCTAGTGGAGAAAGCGGCAGATGTCTCCTCCAGATCTTGGCTGGGCAGTAGCTGCTGACTGTGCTCTAGTAGCTCGTCCTCGCTGTATAGTGGAGCTGAGCCCACAGCATACAATTCTTCTATGGCTCTGGGAACAGAAAAGGACAGAGGCAGGTTTAGGACAGGTGAGGGCGCAGGGCCTGCTCCCAGGCCATGCCAACCAAGGGTTTTGTATGACGAACCCACTGACTCTTGGCTCAAGAACAGCTGGGTTGCTGGTCACAACACGACCACTAGCTGAGGCTGGGAGCTCAGGCCTCTCAAAGTGACCCCTGCTGCCATGGCCCCTTACTCTGCTGTGACTTCTGCCTGCGCCAGAATCATTTAGGCCTCTGCCACTCCCCTATGCAGGGCCTGGCACTTCTGTGCCTGACATACTGTTGGATCAAATAAATAAAAAGGAAATTAAAACACCCCACAAAAGCCTTTACTACAGAAAACTGCACCGCTGAGCGGCAAATATTTTTTTCTTTTTGTGCTAAAACACGTCACAAAAGGCTTAACAAGAAGTAACTGCACCGCAGAGCAGGAAAAGGTATTTTTTCTGTTTGTGCTAATACACGTCACAAAAGGCCTAAAGAATAACTGTCACATTTAGACCCTAATTTCAATTTTCATGTATGTAGTTACTAATAACATGATATTCCAGAATCAGTTACTATTAGACAGACTTACCCCATATTTAATAAGATTCAGCCCTTAGCAACCAGTCTGCATAAAACTGCAATTTCACTATTCAGTTAAGATGGCCGCCACTGCCCTCACCCTGAGGCTAATCCCGCCTGCCCTCACTAGCCAGTAACAATAGCCCCCCATTTATACACTGAGCAGATGGCAGATCTCCCTTCCCTGGCTGCGCTGCTTGAACTCTGTATTCTCCAGCTCTGCTGAGTGAGGGAGCATCTGCCAAGCGCAGGGACAGGGAGAAGTGCACACAGCCCACGCACTGTTATCAGCTGCTGGGGAGGACCTGGCTTTAATCATTTACTTACAGTCTCTGGCTGTCAGTAATGTGACCTTGCAGGCTGCGTGCTTCTGCGTGCTCCGTCTATCAACAGATAGACGGACCATGCCTAGCAGCCCTATTTTAAGCACAGGTAAGTAGGCAGTACAGGGAACAAAAATGTGGAATTAAGGGGTAATTGAATACACAGTGAAAAGTTTAAATCGAGCCACCAAGGTGATATTAATCACAACAAAAAAATAATACGACAGTTATCCTTTAACAAAAAAATAACTGCGCCGCAGAGCAGGAAATTGTATTTTTTCTGTTTGCGCTAATACACGTCACAAAAGGTTTTACAAGAAAGAACTACACCGCTGAGCGGCAAATAATTTTTTTCTTTTTGCGCTAAAACATCCAACCAAAGCCTTTACTACAGATAAGTGCACCGCAGAGTGGTGAATGTATTTTTTCTTTTTGCGCTAATACATGTCACAAAAGGCTTTACAAGAAAACAAAAATTTACTCACCAAAATTTTCATTTCCTGTAGGCAGAGCAATAACAAATGGGATGTTAGTCCCCTAGGTACAACTGAAGACACAGGTTCATTAGCACTTAATTAGTCAATTACTCAAATATTCCCCCTATAAAAGGATAGATACAGTGAACCACACATTGTATTTGTATGCAGCAATAAAGATTTATTAAGGGTGGAAAAGCTGTGCTGCCTACGGACTACAGGAAATGAAAATTTCGGTGAGTAAATTTTTGTTTTCCTGGACGTCCTACGGCAGCACAATAACAAATGGGATTTGTATAGCAGTGAGATCAGGGAGGGAGAGAAGACGCTAGTTCTAACACTCTTTTGCCAAAAAAAGAGCCCCTTCTGCTTGTAGCATACTCAGTCTGTAGTGCTTCATGAATGTTGAACTTGAAGACCAGTTAGCTGCTCAACGGATTTGCTGGATAGATATTTGGCCCAATTCCGCCCAGGATGTGGCGGTTGAGCAAGTAGAGTGTGCCTTTATTTGTAGAGGGCACTGAAGATCACTGAGAGCAGAAAATTTTTGGATGATGGATCGTATCCATCATGCTAAGGTCGCTTTGCTAGGTTTGCGCCCCTTGTTTGGGCATTGATGCTGAACAAACAGACTCTCTGTGGATATGAAGGGCTTAGTTTTTTCCACATACATCAGGACTGCTCTCCTTACATCCAGAGTGTGTAGAATCTCTTGTTCCATGCCCTGAGGTTCAGGATATAGAACAGGTAGAGTGATTTCCTGGTAAAGGTTGGCACTGGAGTCCACCTTAGGAAGAAAACCTGGCATTGTATGAAGTACCAGACAGTCCCATTGATCTCTCAGATAAGGCTCTTTGCACAATAATGCATGTAGCTCGCTAATTCTCCTAGCTGATGTGATAGCTACAAAAAGAAAGTTTTTAGAGAGAAAGAGAATGGCAAGAGTGTGCAAAGCAGTAATCAAAGCTAAAGGTGGCTACTTTGAAGAACCTAGAATATGACATATTTTCAGTTGTTTCACACTTGTTTGTTATGTATATAATTCCACATGTGTTAATTCATAGTTTTGATGCCTTCATAATCATGAAAATAATGAAAACACTTTGAATGAGAAGGTGTCCAAACTTTTGGTCTGTACTGTATATATATATATCACACATATATAAATATATGTATATATATATCACATATATTTATTAATTATACATATATATATATTTATTAATTATGGGTATATTATTTATAAGCGTTGGTGGTATAGTGTGTCTAAATATACTTTTTGTAAAATAATGGCACCCCATTTCATTGGTGGTTGTAGTGGCTGCATGCTTATTAGGCAAATACTTACCTGAATCAAGCATCCAACGACGTCACCGGAATCTCCGCCTCCTTACCAGCGATGCCGGCGTCTTCTCTTCCGGGTGGAGGGCTGACGTCATCGGCGCAGGCGCACTGAAGAAGGAGCAGCCAAGCGAGCGTCCTTCCATCAATGCGCCTGCGCCGAATGAGGACCGGTACAGTGCAGGCGTGGGATTTCAGCTGTAGACAGGGCCAGCGGAAGGAGGAGAGCGCTCGCTGGCCCTGTCAATCAAGTGAAGGAGGGGGCGTTTTTTTTAGACCAAGGATGCGGCGGCTATAAGCAAGTAACCGCCCAACTTACTGGTAGTGAAGAAATTTGCATATCACAAAAGTACTATTTTTAAAGAATTTAAAGCACAGCCAGAGGTAAGAGGGGTATATATGGACTCTGCGTACATTAGCAATTATATTAAGTCCAATACTGAAAATTGCTGTTTCGGGGGTGACAGAAGCCCTTTAAGCCTCTTTGCAGAGGTGATTGATACAATCTTAGCAGCTAAAAGGCCTAATACAGTAAAGATCTACAACAGAGTTTGGAGAATTTATAATAACTGGTGTTCTGTCAATTCAGCAGACACAGAAATTATCAACAGCGTCCTACAGTTACTACAGGATAGTGTAAAAAAAGGTCTCAAACGAAACACCTTAAAGGTACATTTTACCGCTATCAACGCAAAACTGCAAGGAAAATTCTTTGATTACAGTCTAATCAGATCTTTCTTCAGAGCCCTGAACATCCTAAAACCTACAGTCCAACCTCCACTTCCTTCTTGGGACTTATCTGTAGTGGTTACAGCATTGACCAAACTCCCGTTTGAACCATTGCAAGAGGCCCAAATACAATGGCTACCACAGAGGAAGCCACTGCTGTCCAAAAAAAACATTGCTGCACGTTTACAGTTTGCATAAGAGCACCTGGATATTCCCCAGCAGTACTGGCAAAATATTCTGTGGACAGATGAAACCAAAGTTGAGTTGTTTGGAAGAAACACACAATACTATGTGTGGAGGAAAAAAGGCACAGCACACCAACATCCAAACCTCATCCCAACTGTGAAGTATGGTGGTGTGGGCATCATGGTTTGGGGCTGCTTTGCTGCGTCAGGGTCTGGACGGATTGCTATCATCAAAGGAAAAATGAATTCCCAAGTTTATCAAGACATTTTGCAGGAGAACTTAAGGCCATCTGTCCACCAGCTGAAACTCAACAGAAGATGGGTGTTGCAACAGGGCAACGACCCAAAGCATAGAAGTAAATCAACAACAGAATGGCTTAAACAGAAGAAAATACGCCTTCTGGAGTGGCCCAGTCAGAGTTCTGACCTCAACCCGATTGAGATGCTGTGGCATGGCCTCAAGAAAGCGATTTACACCAGACATCCCAAGAATATTGCTGAACTGAAACAGTTCTGTAAAGAGTAGTGTTGAGCGAACAGTTCGAGCATAGTTCGGGTCCGTACCGAATTTTGGGGTGTTCGTGACACGGACCCGAACCCGAACTTTTTCGTAAAAGTTCGGGTTCGGGTTCGTCGTTCGGCATGTATTTTGGCGCATTTTGAAAGGCTGCAAAGCAGCCAATCAACATGCATCATACTACTTGCCCTAAGATGCCATCGCAGCCATGCCTACTATTGGCAAGGCTGTGATTGGCCAAGTGCAGCATGTGACTCAGCCTCTTTATAAGCTTGTGCGCACGTCGGGACGTGCTCACTCCCGATGTGAATAGAACAGGGATAGACGCAGCTGATGCTAGGGCGAGAATAGGCAGGGATAATTGAATAACTGGAAGCAAATTTCTCTCCTCCACCTGTGATTCATCTGAACAACTGCAGCTGAGCTGCTTTTTTGATAGGGATTGGCTATTTTTAGAGTGGCCAGAGTGATTTTTCCATCCACATGTACCTGGGCTGACCGCCGGCCGCCATTTTGCGACTTGTAGTGCTGCAGCAGAAGCTGCCACAGTGTGCATTCCAAAGCTCCAAACAAGTCAGACATCTACACCTGGGATTCAGACCAATAGCGATTTAGCAGCACAGTCCAAGGCTATTTTTTTTAAAGGTTGTGCAGACCATTTTGTGGCACATGTTACTGGGCTGATAGGCGGCGGCCATCTTGGGACTAGTGCTGCAGCACAATCTCTCCCAACGTCCATTAATCACTTGTAATAGTGGTCTGTGCCATAGAAATCCTACAGCAGGGACTTGGGTGTGCTTGTGTCACCCCTACTAATACCAGTCCACCTGTAATCCATACAGTGAAAAGCCATAAAGTATTCCAGTGAGGGAATTTTTTTTTTATTTAAAAAAGGCCAAGTTAGTTTATCTGGCGTTCAATATACTAGATACAGTAAGGCCTGCGTTTCATACATCTGGAATTAGCAAACTAATGTGCTGGGGTTGGGAAAACATATATGTACCCATACTAGAATCTGTCAAAGAAAGCGGTACTCACATATAACAGTCATTCCATCTGTAATCCATACAGTCAAAAGACTGAAAGTATTCCAGTGAGGGAATTTTTTTTATTTAAAAAAGGCCAAGTTAGTTTATCTGGCGTTCAATATACTAGATACAGTTAGGCCTGCGTTTCATACATCTGGAATTAGCAAACTAATGTGCTGGGGTTGGGAAAACATATATGTACCCATACTAGAATCTGTCAAAGAAAGCGGTACTCACATATAACAGTCATTCCATCTGTAATCCATACAGTCAAAAGACTGAAAGTATTCCAGTGAGGGAATTTTTTTTTTATTTAAAAAAGGCCAAGTTAGTTTATCTGGCGTTCAATATACTAGATACAGTTAGGCCTGCGTTTCATACATCTGGAATTAGCAAACTAATGTGCTGGGGTTGGGAAAACATATATGTACCCATACTAGAATCTGTCAAAGAAAGCGGTACTCACATATAACAGTCATTCCATCTGTAATCCATACAGTCAAAAGACTGAAAGTATTCCAGTGAGGGAATTTTTTTTATTTAAAAAAGGCCAAGTTAGTTTATCTGGCGTTCAATATACTAGATACAGTTAGGCCTGCGTTTCATACATCTGGAATTAGCAAACTAATGTGCTGGGGTTGGGAAAACATATATGTACCCATACTAGAATCTGTCAAAGAAAGCGGTACTCACATATAACAGTCATTCCATCTGTAATCCATACAGTCAAAAGACTGAAAGTATTCCAGTGAGGGAATTTTTTTTTTATTTAAAAAAGGCCAAGTTAGTTTATCTGGCGTTCAATATACTAGATACAGTTAGGCCTGCGTTTCATACATCTGGAATTAGCAAACTAATGTGCTGGGGTTGGGAAAACATATATGTACCCATACTAGAATCTGTCAAAGAAAGCGGTACTCACATATAACAGTCATTCCATCTGTAATCCATACAGTCAAAAGACTGAAAGTATTCCAGTGAGGGGATTTTGCTTATAAAAAATAATATATTTCATTGTGGTGCGAGTTGAATCGCAACAATGAAGAAAAATACTATTAAGGGACGAGGACGCGGTCGTGGTGGTGTCCGTGGAGCCTCTGTTGCTGGTAGAGGACGTGGCCGTTCGGCCCCAGGCGCACACAGTAGGGAACGAACTCCCTCAACTAGCCGGCAGAATGTACCGCAATATCTCGTGGGGCCCAATGCCGCTCTTAGGATGGTAAGGCCTGAGCAGGTACAGGCATTAATCGATTGGGTGGCCGACAGTGCTTCCAGCACGTTCACCACATGGTCTTCCACCCAGTCTTCTGCGGAAAGCGCACAGGTGGCACCTGAAAACCAAGCCCATCAGTCTGTCACATCACCCCCAAGCATATCAGGGAAACGGTCTGAGCCACAAGTTATGCAGCAGTCTCTTCTTCTGTTTGAAGACTCTGCTTCCAGGGTTTCCCAGGGGCGTCCACCTAGCCCTTCCCCAGTGGAGGAAGACATACCATGCACTGACGCACAACCACTTATGTCTCCAGATGAAGAGGACATGGGAATACCACCACAGCAGAGTCACCGACTCTCTGATGATGACGAAACACAGGTGCCCACTGCCGCGTCTTTTTGCAGTGTGCAGACTGAACAGGAGGAGGTCAGGGAGGGAGACTGGGTGGAAGACGATGCAGAGGACGATGAGGTCTTAGACCCCACATGGACTGAAGGTCGTGGCGATGACTTTCACAGTTCAGAGGAAGAGGTAGTGGTGAGACCGAGACAACAGCGAAGCCAAAGAGGGAGCAGGGGGCCAAAGCAGACGAGCCGCCGCCCCCAGAGTTCGCCTGCTACTGGACATCGCCAACAGGGACCCAGCCCCACAAAGGCAGCTTCAAAGAGTTCCCTGGCATGGCACTTCTTTAAACAATGTCCTACCGACAAGACCCGAGTGACTTGCACGCTCTGCCATCAGAGCCTGAGGCGAGGCATTAACGTTCTGAACCTCAGCACAACCTGCATGACCAGGCATCTACATGCAAAGCATGAACTGCAGTGGGGTACACACCTTAAAAACCAGGCACTCGCTGAGGCTCCCCCTGCTCCCTCTACCGCTGCTGCCTCGGCTTCCGCCTCGAGAGGAATGTTGCCACCTGCCGAGCAGCAAACAGAGGATGTGCCACCGACACCACCACCACCGCCACCGTCAACTAGCGTCTCCACTATATCACACAGCAGCGTTCAGCTCTCAATATCTCAAACCTTAGAGAGGAAGCGCAAATTCCCCCCGAGTCACCCTCGAGCCCTTGGCCTGAACGCCAGCATTTCTAAACTGCTGGCCTTTGAAATGCTGTCATTCCGGCTGGTGGACACAGACAGCTTCAAACAGCTGATGGCCATGGCTGTCCCGCAGTATGTGGTTCCCAGCCGCCACTACTTCTCCAAGACAGCCGTGCCTTCCCTGCACATGCAAGTGTCCGATAAAATCAAGTGTGCACTGCGCAACGCCATTTGTGGCAAGGTCCACCTAACCACAGATACGTGGACCAGTAAGCACGGCCAGGGACGCTATATCTCACTAACTGCACACTGGATGAATGTAGTGGCGGCTGGGCCCCCGGCGGACAGTTCCTTGGCGCACGTCCTTCCGCCCCCTAGGATCGCAGGGCATCATTCTCTGCCTCCTGTAGCCTCCTCCTCCTACTCGGCTTCCTCCTCCACTGCTTCCACCAGCTCATCCGGTCAGCCACACACCTTCACCACCAACTTCAGCACAGCCCGGGGTAAACGTCAGCAGGCCATTCTGAAACTCATATGTTTGGGGGACAGGCCCCACAGCGCAAAGGAGTTGTGGCGGGGTATTGAACAACAGACCGACGAGTGGTTTCTGCCGGTGGGCCTCAAGCCAGGCCTGGTGGTATGCGATAATGGGCGAAATCTCGTGGCAGCTCTGGGACTAGCCGGTTTGACGCACATCCCTTGCCTGGCGCATGTGCTGAACTTGGTGGTGCAGAGGTTCATTCACCACTACCCCAACATGTCAGAGCTGCTGCATAAAGTGCGGGCCGTCTGTGCGCGCTTCCGCCGTTCACATCCTGCCGCTGCTCGCCTGTCTGCGCTACAGCGGAACTTCGGCCTTCCCGCTCACCGCCTCATATGCGACGTGCCCACCCGGTGGAACTCCACCTTGCACATGCTGGAGAGACTGTGCGAGCAGCAGCAGGCCATAGTGGAGTTTCAGCTGCAGCACGCTCGCGTCAGTCGTACTGCCGAACAGCACCACTTCACCACCAATGATTGGGCCTCCATGCGAGACCTGTGTGCCCTGCTGCGCTGTTTCGAGTACTCCACCAACATGGCCAGTGGCGATGACACTGTTATCAGCGTTACAATACCACTTCTATGTCTCCTTGAGAAAACACTTAGGGCAATGATGTTAGAGGAGGTGGCCCAGGTGGAGGAGGAGGAGGAGGATGAGGGCTCGTTTCTAACACTTTCGGGCCAGTCTGTTCAAAGTGGCTCAGAGGGAGGTTTGTTTAAGCAGCAGAGGACAGGTTCACAAGTCGCCAGCCAAGGCACTGTACTGGAGGACGAGGAGGATGAGGAGGAGGAGGTGGAGGGGGACGAGGATGACGCAAGTTCACAGCGGGGTGGCAGCCCAGGCCCATCACTGGTGCGTGGCTGGGGGGATACGGTGGACGATGACGATACGCCTCCCACAGAGGACAGCTTGTCCTTACCCATGGGTAGCCTGGCCCACATGAGCGAATATATGCTCCAATGCCTGCGCAACGACAGCAGAGTTGCCCACGTTTTAACGTGTGCAGACTACTGGGTGGCCACCCTGCTGGATCCCCGGTATAAAGACAATGTGCCCACTTTAATTCCTGAACTGGAGCGCGACCGTAAGATGCGCGAGTACAAGCGCACGCTGATAGAGGCGCTCTTGAGAGCATTCCCACATGTCACAGGGGAACAGGTGGAAGGTGAAGGCAGAGGAGTGGCAAGAGGTCGCCAACGCAGCTGTGTCACGGCCAGCTCATCTGAGGGCAGGGTTAGCATGGCAGAAATGTGGAAAAGTTTTGTCTCCACGCCACAGCTATCTGCACCGACACCTGATACGGAACGTGTTAGCAGGAGGCAGCATTTCACTAACATGGTTGAACAGTATGTCTGCACACCCATCCACATCCTGACGGATGGTTCGGCCCCATTCAACTACTGGGTTTCGAAATTGTCCACGTGGCCAGAGTTAGCATGTTATGCCTTGGAGGTGCTTTCCTGCCCGGCGGCCAGCGTTTTATCTGAACGCGTATTCAGCACGGCAGGGGGCGTCATTACTGACAAGCGCAGCCGCCTGTCCACAGCCAACGTGGACGAGCTGACCTTCATAAAGATGAACCAGGCATGGATCCCACAGGACCTGTCCCTCCCTTGTGCAGAGTAGTCCTTATTAACTGCCTAAAACATGTCTTGTTGTGCTACGGGCCACTTCTTTATTTGATACAAATTTTATGAAACCCACAGTTGAATGAAACTCTTCTCTGTCTGGGCGCCGGGGCCTAACCAGATGAAAGTGGCCGGTTAAACTAACGGGTGACATGAAGCCATAACCTCTGCCATGCTACCTCTGTCTTCTGTCTGGGTGCTGAGGCCTAAGTCAAATAAAGCGGTCTTCTGCTGTGCTGGGGGATATGAAGCTAATCTCTGACCTCTCTCCTCTGTCTGGGTCCAAAGGCCTAAATCACTGAAAGAGGCCTTCTCCTGTGGTGTGTGATATGATGCCAGAATATGTGCTGTGGGGCCTCTCTCCTCTTCTTGGGTGCAGGGGTCAAATAAACTAAATTGTGGCCTACTCCTGTGGTGGTTGATATGATGCCTAATTCTCTGATGTGGAACCTCTCTCCTCTGTTTGGGTGAAGGGGTCAAAGTAACTAAATGGTGGCTTCTCCTGTGGTGGATGATATGATGCCAGAATATGTGCTGTGGTGCCTCTCTCCTCTTCCTGGGTGCAGGGGTCAAAGTAACTAAATGGTGGCTTCTCCTGTGGTGGCTGATATGATGCCAGAATATGTGCTGTGGGGCCTCTCTCCTCTTCCTGGGTGCAGGGGTCAAAGTAACTCAATGGTGGCTTCTCCTGTGGTGGCTGATATGATGCCAGAATATGTGCTGTGGTGCCTCTCTCCTCTGTCTGGGTCCAAAGGCCTAAATCACTGAAAGAGGCCTTCTCCTGTGGTGTGTGATATGATGCCTGAATATGTGCTGTGGTGCCTCTCTCCTCTTCCTGGGTGCGGGGGTCAAAGTAACTCAATGGTGGCTTCTCCTGTGGTGGCTGATATGATGCCAGAATATGTGCTGTGGTGCCTCTCTCCTCTTCCTGGGTGCGGGGGTCAAAGTAACTCAATGGTGGCTTCTCCTGTGGTGGCTGATATGATGCCAGAATATGTGCTGTGGGGCCTCTCTCCTCTTCCTGGGTGCAGGGGTCAAAGTAACTCAATGGTGGCTTCTCCTGTGGTGGTTAGTATGATGCCAGAATATGTGCTGTGGGGCCTCTCTCCTCTTCCTGGGTGCAGGGGTCAAAGTAACTCAATGGTGGCTTCTCCTGTGGTGGCTGATATGATGCCAGAATATGTGCTGTGGTGCCTCTCTCCTCTTCCTGGGTGCGGGGGTCAAAGTAACTCAATGGTGGCTTCTCCTGTGGTGGCTGATATGATGCCAGAATATGTGCTGTGGGGCCTCTCTCCTCTTCCTGGGTGCAGGGGTCAAAGTAACTCAATGGTGGCTTCTCCTGTGGTGGTTAGTATGATGCCAGAATATGTGCTGTGGGGCCTCTCTCCTCTTCCTGGGTGCAGGGGTCAAAGTAACTCAATGGTGGCTTCTCCTGTGGTGGCTGATATGATGCCAGAATATGTGCTGTGGTGCCTCTCTCCTCTTCCTGGGTGCGGGGGTCAAAGTAACTCAATGGTGGCTTCTCCTGTGGTGGCTGATATGATGCCAGAATATGTGCTGTGGGGCCTCTCTCCTCTTCCTGGGTGCAGGGGTCAAAGTAACTCAATGGTGGCTTCTCCTGTGGTGGTTAGTATGATGCCAGAATATGTGCTGTGGGGCCTCTCTCCTCTTCCTGGGTGCAGGGGTCAAAGTAACTCATTGGTGACTTCTCCTGTGGTGGCTGATATGATGCCAGAATATGTGCTGTGGTGCCTCTCTCCTCTTCCTGGGTGCGGGGGTCAAAGTAACTCAATGGTGGCTTCTCCTGTGGTGGCTGATATGATGCCAGAATATGTGCTGTGGGGCCTCTCTCCTCTTCCTGGGTGCAGGGGTCAAAGTAACTCAATGGTGGCTTCTCCTGTGCTGATTGATATAAAGCTGATGGTTGTGCCATCTGACATGGTTGCCAGGGTCTGATTCAATGGGGGCCTACTCCTGTGGTGGGTGATCTAAATGCCTGATTCTCTGCTGTGAAACCTCTCTCCTCCGTCTGGGTGTAGGGGTCAAAGTCTTTCAAAGTCGCCTTCTCCTGTGCTGATTGATATGAAGCTGATGGTTGTGCCATCTGACATGGTTGCCGGGGTCCCATTAAATTGTGGCCTACTCCTGTGGTGGTTGATATGATGCCTGATTCTCTGATGTGGAACCTCTCTCCTCTGTTTGGGTGAAGGGGTCAAAGTAACTAAATGGTGGCTTCTCCTGTGGTGGCTGATATGATGCCAGAATATGTGCTGTGGGGCCTCTCTCCTCTTCCTGGGTGCAGGGGTCAAAGTAACTCAATGGTGGCTTCTCCTGTGGTGGCTGATATGATGCCAGAATATGTGCTGTGGTGCCTCTCTCCTCTTCCTGGGTGCGGGGGTCAAAGTAACTCAATGGTGGCTTCTCCTGTGGTGGCTGATATGATGCCAGAATATGTGCTGTGGTGCCTCTCTCCTCTTCCTGGGTGCGGGGGTCAAAGTAACTCAATGGTGGCTTCTCCTGTGGTGGCTGATATGATGCCAGAATATGTGCTGTGGTGCCTCTCTCCTCTTCCTGGGTGCAGGGGTCAAAGTAACTAAATGGTGGCTTCTCCTGTGGTGGTTGAGATGATGCCTGATTCTCTGCTGTGAAACCTCTCTCCTCCATCTGGGTGTAGGGGTCAAAGTCTTTCAAAGTCGCCTTCTCCTGTGCTGATTGATATAAAGCTGATGGTTGTGCCATCTGACATGGTTGCCAGGGTCTGATTCAATGGGGGCCTACTCCTGTGGTGGGTGATCTAAATGCCTGACTCTCTGCTGTGAAACCTCTCTCCTCCGTCTGGGTGTAGGGGTCAAAGTCTTTCAAAGTCGCCTTCTCCTGTGCTGATTGATATGAAGCTGATGGTTGTGCCATCTGACATGGTTGCCGGGGTCCCATTAAATTGGGGCCTACTCCTGTGGTGGGTGATCTAAATGCCTGATTCTCTGCTTTGAAACCTCTCTCCTCCGTCCGGGTGTAGGGGTCAAAGTCTGTCAAAGTCGCCTTCTCCTGTGCTGATTGATATAAAGCTTATGCTTGTGCCATCTGACATGGTTGCCGGGGTCTGATTCAATGGTGGCCTACTCCTGTGGTGGGTGATCTAAATGCCTGATTCTCTGCTGTGTAACCTCTCTCCTCCGTCTGGGTGTAGGGGTCAAAGTAACTAAATGGTGGCCTACTCCTGTGGTGGGTGATATGATGCCTGGTTCTCTGCTGTGGGACCTCTCTCCTTTGTCTGGGTGCTGTGGTCAAAATAATAGTAAGTGTAACAAAGGAGAAATCCCCCCTCCCCCTACCCGTCCTAGGAATTAGTGGGAAAATAGTGTGGGACTTACTGCACCCACTGGTGGATAAGGGTTACCATTAGAGTTGAGCGAACACCTGGATGTTCGGGTTCGAGAAGTTCGGCCAAACTTCCCGGAAATGTTCGGGTTCGGGATCCGAACCCGATCCGAACTTCGTCCCGAACCCGAACCCCATTGAAGTCAATGGGGACCCGAACTTTTGGGCACTAAAAAGGCTGTAAAACAGCCCAGGAAAGAGCTAGAGGGCTGCAAAAGGCAGCAACATGTAGGTAAATCCCCTGCAAACAAATGTGGATAGGGAAATGAATTAAAATTAAAAAAAATAAAATAAAAATGAACCAATATCAATTGGACAGAGGTCCCATAGCAGAGAATCTGGCTTCACGTCAGCAGAGAATCAGTCTCTTCATGCCATAGCAAAGAATCTGGCTTCATGTCAGCAGAGAATCAGTCTCTTCATGCCATAGCAGAGAATCTGGCTTCATGTCAGCGCAGAATCAGTCTTCATATCATAGCAGAGAATCAGGCTTCACGTCACCCACCACTGGAACAGGCCACTGTCACACATTTAGGCCCAGGCACCCAGGCAGAGGAGAGGTCCCGTAACAGAGAATCTGGCCTTATGTCAGCGCAGAATCTGTCTTCATGTCATAGCAGAGAATCAGGCTTCACGTCACCCACCACTGGAACAGGCCACTGTCACACATTTAGGCCCCGGCACCCAGACAGAGGAGAGCGGTCCCGTAACAGAGAATCTGGCCTTATGTCAGCGCAGAATCTGTCTTCATGTCATAGCAGAGAATCAGGCTTCACGTCACCCACCACTGGAACAGGCCACTGTCACACATTTAGGCCCAGGCACCCAGGCAGAGGAGAGAGGTCCCGTAGCAGAGAATCTGGCCTTATGTCAGCGCAGAATCTGTCTTCATGTCACAGCAGAGAATCAGGCTTCACGTCACCCACCACTGGAACAGGCCACTGTCACACATTTAGGCCCAGGCACCCAGGCAGAGGAGAGAGGTCCCGTAACAGAGAATCTGGCCTTATGTCAGCACAGAATCTGTATTCATGTCATAGCAGAGAATCAGGCTTCACGTCACCCACCACTGGAACAGGCCACTGTCACACATTTAGGCCCAGGCACCCAGGCAGAGGAGAGAGGTCCCGTAACAGAGAATCTGGCCTTATGTCAGCGCAGAATCTGTATTCATGTCATAGCAGAGAATCAGGCTTCACGTCACCCACCACTGGAACAGGCCACTGTCACACATTTAGGCCCCGGCACCCAGACAGAGGAGAGCGGTCCCGTAACAGAGAATCTGGCCTTATGTCAGCGCAGAATCTGTCTTCATGTCATAGCAGAGAATCAGGCTTCACGTCACCCACCACTGGAACAGGCCACTGTCACACATTTAGGCCCAGGCACCCAGGCAGAGGAGAGAGGTCCCGTAACAGAGAATCTGGCCTTATGTCAGCGCAGAATCTGTATTCATGTCATAGCAGAGAATCAGGCTTCACGTCACCCACCACTGGAACAGGCCACTGTCACACATTTAGGCCCAGGCACCCAGGCAGAGGAGAGAGGTCCCGTAACAGAGAATCTGGCCTTATGTCAGCGCAGAATCTGTATTCATGTCATAGCAGAGAATCAGGCTTCACGTCACCCACCACTGGAACAGGCCACTGTCACACATTTAGGCCCAGGCACCCAGGCAGAGGAGAGGTCCCGTAACAGGGAATCTGGCCTTATGTCAGCGCAGAATCTGTCTTCATGTCATAGCAGAGAATCAGGCTTCACGTCACCCACCACTGGAACAGGCCACTGTCACACATTTAGGCCCAGGCACCCAGGCAGAGGAGAGAGGTCCCGTAACAGAGAATATGGCCTTATGTCAGCGCAGAATCTGTATTCATGTCATAGCAGAGAATCAGGCTTCACGTCACCCACCACTGGAACAGGCCACTGTCACACATTTAGGCCCAGGCACCCAGGCAGAGGGGAGGTCCCGTAACAGAGATTCTGGCCTTATGTCAGCACAGAATCTGTATTCATGTCATAGCAGAGAATCAGGCTTCACGTCACCCACCACTGGAACAGGCCACTGTCACACATTTAGGCCCCGGCACCCAGAAAGAGGAGAGCAGTCCCGTAACAGAGAATCTGGCCTTATGTCAGCGCAGAATCTGTCTTCATGTCATAGCAGAGAATCAGGCTTCACGTCACCCACCACTGGAACAGGCCACTGTCACACATTTAGGCCCAGGCACCCAGGCAGAGGAGAGAGGTCTCGTAACAGAGAATCTGGCCTTATGTCAGCGCAGAATCTGTCTTCATGTCATAGCAGAGAATCAGGCTTCACGTCACCCACCACTGGAACAGGCCACTGTCACACATTTAGGCCCAGGCACCCAGGCAGAGGAGAGAGGTCCCGTAACAGAGAATCTGGCCTTATGTCAGCGCAGAATCTGTATTCATGTCATAGCAGAGAATCAGGCTTCACGTCACCCACCACTGGAACAGGCCACTGTCACACATTTAGGCCCAGGCACCCAGGCAGAGGAGAGAGGTCCCGTAACAGAGAATCTGGCCTTATGTCAGCGCAGAATCTGTCTTCATGTCATAGCAGAGAATCAGGCTTCACGTCACCCACCACTGGAACAGGCCACTGTCACACATTTAGGCCCAGGCACCCAGGCAGAGGAGAGAGGTCCCGTAACAGAGAATCTGGCCTTATGTCAGCGCAGAATCTGTCTTCATGTCATAGCAGAGAATCAGGCTTCACGTCACCCACCACTGGAACAGGCCACTGTCACACATTTAGGCCCCGGCACCCAGACAGAGGAGAGCGGTCCCGTAACAGAGAATCTGGCCTTATGTCAGAGCAGAATCTGTCTTCATGTCATAGCAGAGAATCAGGCTTCACGTCACCCACCACTGGAACAGGCCACTGTCACACATTTAGGCCCAGGCACCCAGGCAGAGGAGAGAGGTCCCGTAACAGAGAATCTGGCCTTATGTCAGCGCAGAATCTGTATTCATGTCATAGCAGAGAATCAGGCTTCACGTCACCCACCACTGGAACAGGCCACTGTCACACATTTAGGCCCAGGCACCCAGGCAGAGGAGAGAGGTCCCGTAACAGAGAATCTGGCCTTATGTCAGCGCAGAATCTGTATTCATGTCATAGCAGAGAATCAGGCTTCACGTCACCCACCACTGGAACAGGCCACTGTCACACATTTAGGCCCAGGCACCCAGGCAGAGGAGAGGTCCCGTAACAGAGAATCTGGCCTTATGTCAGCGCAGAATCTGTCTTCATGTCATAGCAGAGAATCAGGCTTCACGTCAACCACCACTGGAACAGGCCACTGTCACACATTTAGGCCCAGGCACCCAGGCAGAGGAGAGAGGTCCCGTAACAGAGAATATGGCCTTATGTCAGCGCAGAATCTGTATTCATGTCATAGCAGAGAATCAGGCTTCACGTCACCCACCACTGGAACAGGCCACTGTCACACATTTAGGCCCAGGCACCCAGGCAGAGGAGAGGTCCCGTAACAGAGAATCTGGCCTTATGTCAGCGCAGAATCTGTCTTCATGTCATAGCAGAGAATCAGGCTTCACGTCACCCACCACTGGAACAGGCCACTGTCACACATTTAGGCCCAGGCACCCAGACAGAGGAGAGCGGTCCCGTAACAGAGAATCTGGCCTTATGTCAGCACAGAATCTGTATTCATGTCATAGCAGAGAATCAGGCTTCACGTCACCCACCACTGGAACAGGCCACTGTCACACATTTAGGCCCCGGCACCCAGAAAGAGGAGAGCGGTCCCGTAACAGAGAATCTGGCCTTATGTCAGCGCAGAATCTGTCTTCATGTCATAGCAGAGAATCAGGCTTCACGTCACCCACCACTGGAACAGGCCACTGTCACACATTTAGGCCCAGGCACCCAGGCAGAGGAGAGAGGTCCCGTAACAGAGAATCTGGCCTTATGTCAGCGCAGAATCTGTATTCATGTCATAGCAAAGAATCAGGCTTCACGTCACCCACCACTGGAACAGGCCACTGTTACACATTTAGGCCCCGGCACCCAGACAGAGGAGAGCGGTCCCGTAACAGAGAATCTGGCCTTATGTCAGCGCAGAATCTGTCTTCATGTCATAGCAGAGAATCAGGCTTCACGTCACCCACCACTGGAACAGGCCACTGTCACACATTTAGGCCCAGGCACCCAGGCAGAGGAGAGAGGTCCCGTAACAGAGAATCTGGCCTTATGTCAGCACAGAATCTGTATTCATGTCATAGCAGAGAATCAGGCTTCACGTCACCCACCACTGGAACAGGCCACTGTCACACATTTAGGCCCCGGCACCCAGAAGAGGAGAGCGGTCCCGTAACAGAGAATCTGGCCTTATGTCAGCGCAGAATCTGTCTTCATGTCATAGCAGAGAATCAGGCTTCACGTCACCCACCACTGGAACAGGCCACTGTCACACATTTAGGCCCAGGCACCCAGGCAGAGGGAGAGGTCCCGTAACAGAGAATCTGGCCTTATGTCAGCACAGAATCTGTCTTCATGTCATAGCAGAGAATCAGGCTTCACGTCACCCACCACTGGAACAGGCCACTGTCACACATTTAGGCCCCGGCACCCAGAAAGAGGAGAGCAGGTCCCGTAACAGAGAATCTGGCCTTATGTCAGCGCAGAATCTGTCTTCATGTCATAGCAGAGAATCAGGCTTCACGTCACCCACCACTGGAACAGGCCACTGTCACACATTTAGGCCCCGGCACCCAGGCAGAGGAGAGAGGTCTCGTAACAGAGAATCTGGCCTTATGTCAGCGCAGAATCTGTCTTCATGTCATAGCAGAGAATCAGGCTTCACGTCACCCACCACTGGAACAGGCCACTGTCACACATTTAGGCCCCGGCACCCAGGCAGAGGAGAGAGGTCCCGTAACAGAGAATCTGGCCTTATGTCAGCGCAGAATCTGTATTCATGTCATAGCAGAGAATCAGGCTTCACGTCACCCACCACTGGAACAGGCCACTGTCACACATTTAGGCCCAGGCACCCAGGCAGAGGAGAGAGGTCCCGTAACAGAGAATCTGGCCTTATGTCAGCGCAGAATCTGTCTTCATGTCATAGCAGAGAATCAGGCTTCACGTCACCCACCACTGGAACAGGCCACTGTCACACATTTAGGCCCAGGCACCCAGGCAGAGGAGAGAGGTCCCGTAACAGAGAATCTGGCCTTATGTCAGCGCAGAATCTGTATTCATGTCATAGCAGAGAATCAGGCTTCACGTCACCCACCACTGGAACAGGCCACTGTCACACATTTAGGCCCAGGCACCCAGACAGAGGAGAGAGGTCCCGTAACAGAGAATCTGGCCTTATGTCAGCGCAGAATCTGTCTTCATGTCATAGCAGAGAATCAGGCTTCACGTCACCCACCACTGGAACAGGCCACTGTCACACATTTAGGCCCAGGCACCCAGGCAGAGGAGAGGTCCCGTAACAGAGAATCTGGCCTTATGTCAGCGCAGAATCTGTCTTCATGTCATAGCAGAGAATCAGGCTTCACGTCACCCACCACTGGAACAGGCCACTGTCACACATTTAGGCCCAGGCACCCAGGCAGAGGAGAGAGGTCCCGTAACAGAGAATCTGGCCTTATGTCAGCGCAGAATCTGTATTCATGTCATAGCAGAGAATCAGGCTTCACGTCACCCACCACTGGAACAGGCCACTGTCACACATTTAGGCCCAGGCACCCAGGCAGAGGAGAGGTCCCGTAACAGAGAATCTGGCCTTATGTCAGCGCAGAATCTGTCTTCATGTCATAGCAGAGAATCAGGCTTCACGTCACCCACCACTGGAACAGGCCACTGTCACACATTTAGGCCCAGGCACCCAGACAGAGGAGAGCGGTCCCGTAACAGAGAATCTGGCCTTATGTCAGCACAGAATCTGTATTCATGTCATAGCAGAGAATCAGGCTTCACGTCACCCACCACTGGAACAGGCCACTGTCACACATTTAGGCCCCGGCACCCAGAAGAGGAGAGCGGTCCCGTAACAGAGAATCTGGCCTTATGTCAGCGCAGAATCTGTCTTCATGTCATAGCAGAGAATCAGGCTTCACGTCACCCACCACTGGAACAGGCCACTGTCACACATTTAGGCCCACGCACCCAGGCAGAGGAGAGAGGTCCCGTAACAGAGAATCTGGCCTTATGTCAGCGCAGAATCTGTATTCATGTCATAGCAGAGAATCAGGCTTCACGTCACCCACCACTGGAACAGGCCACTGTCACACATTTAGGCCCCGGCACCCAGACAGAGGAGAGCGGTCCTGTAACAGAGAATCTGGCCTTATGTCAGCGCAGAATCTGTCTTCATGTCATAGCAGAGAATCAGGCTTCACGTCACCCACCACTGGAACAGGCCACTGTCACACATTTAGGCCCAGGCACCCAGGCAGAGGAGAGAGGTCCCGTAACAGAGAATCTGGCCTTATGTCAGCGCAGAATCTGTATTCATGTCATAGCAGAGAATCAGGCTTCACGTCACCCACCACTGGAACAGGCCACTGTCACACATTTAGGCCCAGGCACCCAGGCAGAGGAGAGGTCCCGTAACAGAGAATCTGGCCTTATGTCAGCGCAGAATCTGTCTTCATGTCATAGCAGAGAATCAGGCTTCACGTCACCCACCACTGGAACAGGCCACTGTCACACATTTAGGCCCCGGCACCCAGACAGAGGTGAGCGGTCCCGTAACAGAGAATCTGGCCTTATGTCAGCGCAGAATCTGTATTCATGTCATAGCAGAGAATCAGGCTTCACGTCACCCACCACTGAAACAGGCCACTGTCACACATTTAGGCCCAGGCACCCAGGCAGAGGAGAGAGGTCCCGTAACAGAGAATCTGGCCTTATGTCAGCGCAGAATCTGTCTTCATGTCATAGCAGAGAATCAGGCTTCACGTCACCCACCACTGGAACAGGCCACTGTCACACATTTAGGCCCAGGCACCCAGGCAGAGGAGAGAGGTCCCGTAACAGAGAATCTGGCCTTATGTCAGCGCAGAATCTGTCTTCATGTCATAGCAGAGAATCAGGCTTCACGTCACCCACCACTGGAACAGGCCACTGTCACACATTTAGGCCCCGGCCCCCAGACAGAGGAGAGCGGTCCCGTAACAGAGAATCTGGCCTTATGTCAGCGCAGAATCTGTCTTCATGTCATAGCAGAGAATCAGGCTTCACGTCACCCACCACTGGAACAGGCCTCTGTCACACATTTAGGCCCAGGCACCCAGGCAGAGGAGAGAGGTCCCGTAACAGAGAATCTGGCCTTATGTCAGCGCAGAATCTGTCTTCATGTCATAGCAGAGAATCAGGCTACACGTCACCCACCACTGGAACAGGCCACTGTCACACATTTA